>NW_022436994.1:4637752-4675361 GCF_009761245.1 Sapajus apella
CCTCCTTTCCCTTCCCTTCCCCTCCTTTCCCTTCCCTTCCCCTCCTTCCCCTCCTCCTTCTCCTCCCTTTCCTCCTCCCCCTTTCCTCCTCCCCTCCCCTTCCTCCCCGTCCCCCTCCTTCCCCTCCCCTCCTCCTCCCTTCCCCTCCCTCCCCTCTCCTTCCTTCCTTTCCCTTCTCCTCCCCTCCCCCCCCCTTCCTCCTCCTCCCCTCCCCTTTCCCCCTCCCCTGCCACCTTTCCCTCTCTCTCCTCCCTTTCCTCCTCCCCCTTTCCTCCTCCCCTCCCCCCTTTCCCTCCCTCCCCCTTCCCCCTCTCCTCCCCCCTCTCCCCTTCCCCTCCTTCCCCCTCCCCTCCCCCTTCGCTTCCCTCCCCCTCTCCTCCTCCTCCCTTCCTTCCTTTCTTTCTATTTTTGAGACTGAGTCTCAGTCTGTTGCCCAGGCTGGAGTGCAGTGGTGTGATCCTGGCTCATTGCAGCCTCTGCCTCCTGGGTTCAAGCAATTCTTGTGTCTCAGCTTCCTGAGTAGCTGGGATTACAGGCCCATGCCTGGCTAATTTTTGTATTTTTAGCAGAGATGAGATTTCATCATGTTGGCCAGGCTTGTCTTGAATTCCTGACCTCAAGTGATCCGCCCACTTTGGCCTCCCTAAGTGCTGGGATTACAGGCATGAGCCACCACACCTGGCCTAGTACAGGCTTTCTGACTTGCATTACTTCCTTATCCCTTATTCCTCCTTTCTTCAGTCAAAGATTCCCTGCAGACACTGGCATGCCTCTCCTAAGGGAATACTGAAGGAGTGTCACAGGGGTGCTCGGGGACTTGGGTCCTCTACAGACTTAGTTCGTAGTTCCAGTAGTAAAAGGCACCACTTTTTACTGGGAACAGTCTTGACCTCCTAACTCACTTCCTGCTGGTTGGAAGCCCTATCTTATTCTTCCCCAGGGACTGAGTATCTGCCATTGGACTTCCATCTATGAGCAAACCTTGCTAGCTCCATCTGCCCACCAGGTGTCTCATCACTTTGAGGGTCTCTCATCTGCAGGACATCTACCTCTTTTGCACTTTTTGGATATGTTAACTGGCTGCATCGTCTCCGACCCAGCTCTATCCACTCTAGGGATGGCTCTTCTCACTGCCCATTTCTGGAGCCACCTGTCAAGGTGCCATCCCTATCCTGTGGGTGTCTCTGGTCTCCAGGAGGTCAGAATTCCCAGGCTCGCATCGGAGCCAAGTGAGTCAAACTCCCTAACAGTAGGAGGGGAAGGAGAGGTGGGTAGGTGTGAGGTTAAAATCCCTAACTTGAATAACTAAAAGACTTTAATATCTTCCTGCCATGACCCTCCCCTTCCTCCACCTTGGATTCAGGGACACAAGCTTAAATAGAAATGAGATCACATTTTATGATCCAAAAATAAATGAGAACACCTTTCCTAAAGAGGGAGAATTTTATGATACTGAAATCTAATTGCAGACTTTTGCACAGAAGACATCCCATGAGGTCATACATTTAAATAACTGGTTACATGGAAAATAATCAAATGACAAGAAATGACAGTAGAAACAGCCAGGAATAGTGGGAAGAAGATAGGAGAGACTGGGAGTCAGACAAAGGGGGCTTCAAATGCCAGCCCTGCCATTTATTTGTTAAGTGACCTTGAAAAGCCATGTAGCTTTCCTGAGTCTGCTTCCTCGACTATAAAACTAAGAAAACCATATTTACCTCGAATTTATTATGAAGATTAACTGAAATATGCATATAAAGTGGCTGGTACAATGTCTAATGTAAGGTACACATTAAACATATATCATCTGTCTATGCTGAAGCAGACACTTGGGGATGGTGCTTGTTTTGAGAATGAAAAGGGAGGAGAAGAAGGAGGAGGAGAAGGTAATAACTAAGGGAAGAAGAAGAAAAAGTACTGAGTTTCTCCTGGAAAAATCTGTCACGTACAGTCACTCGATCTTTAAATCTGACGAGTCCTAAATAATAATGACCCTGGCCTACACTTACATATAAATGAATGAGAAGGACTCTTTGCAAATTATTGTAAAACATAATTCTCTCCTGTGCAATTGAACATTCAGACTTGGCTAACAGAAGTGCAAACCCAAAGTGAATGCAAACACTCACGTGCTCGCCCTCCACCTGGACAGGGCTCCTCTGTGCTGTACCTACTGATTGTGGGATCTCTTTATCAGGTTCATCTCCAGGATTAGCTGTTCTATTCTGTGCAGTCTCATACCTCTTGCAGGCAGATTAATCCTCTTAAAGAATGTATGCTGACTAACTGGAGCAGCTTCTGGCTTTAACATCTTAAACATTAAGTGTTGCCTCAAAAACATACATTCACTAGCCCAGCGCTCACACTCCACAAAGGTTCTGTTAACACGAAACCTCAGTAGCTCTAAATAATTTTACCAATTAAAAATTTTTGTTCTTATTTTGGATTCTCCTACTAGCTCTGGAAGTTTGGTTATTAAAATCATGAAGTGTATGGGGATGGAGATATATTTTATTAAGTAAAGTTTGTGCTACATTCATGGTTAATTAACTTCTAATGGAGTTAAGGTGCTGAAATGACTTTTTTTTTCTAAGTGGCTGGAAAGAAGCTCATGTATTAGAGGCATAACTAGGTCTGGATGCCTAGGGATTTAGAATTGCATGTCATCCCTAGGATCCTAATTCCCAGCCTGCATTTATTTAGGAAACTCCTTCTAAACTAGAGGGAGTCTCAGCTCTTCATTCCCATAAAGGCCATGCGCTATTGGCCATGTCCTTTTGGTGGTCCATTTACCAGCCACCCCCATCCCTGATCCTTCTTTCTTGCTGGTGGAAGCTGCCCCCATAGTACAGAAGTTAAAGATGTGTGAAGCTCACATTCTCACCTTCCTTCCTGCTAGGGCGCAGGCCCAAGACCATGTTCTAGATCCTGAAATGTGAGAAGAAATCTCCTAGGGGATTCTGGCATGAGGTAAGGGAGAATAATGTCCCCTTTGTGCCCTTGGAGACAGTTATCAGGGGAACTGATGCCTGGAAGCATCTGCACTGAGATCTTGACACTACTCGGGCAAGTATTAGGCAAAGCTGGGCCCTGAGAATGACGGGGACAGATGTCCTGGACAAGGTTGGTAAGCCCTGCCCTGTTCCCTGCAGCCCAAAGCACCCCAATGGGTGAAGTGTTGTTTCAACTCAGAAGGAGATGTCTCAGAAAGAGTGCCTGGCAGAGGGTGCCGAGCTTGCCAGGTTCTCTGCTGCTGCTCCGTGATGGTGTTTTCCTGCAGTAACATGGCCACGTGCTCTCCCTACGCTGCGCCTCCCTCCCTCTGTGCTGGCCACCAGGCTCACTGCCACAGTCTCACCTAAGCCCAGGGCCACCAGAAGGGCAGAGACTTGCCGCGGTGCCCATGTCCTACACTCACCCCAATCTGTCCATTATTGTCCAACCCTCTGTCACACCCAGCATCATCCTCACCTACAGTCTCCCAGCTGGTCTGTTGGCTCCACGATAGCTGAATCGAGCGTTCTAAAACAAAGCTGGGATCACCTTCTGACTTCAAATCACGCAGTGGGACAAGCAGACATCCCACATGCCACAAAAAAGAACCTTCACCCGTGTTTCACATGGTCCACAAAAATGAATTAGAATTGAATGATATCTCTAAATGTAAGAGACAAAACTGTAAAACTTCTGGAAGAAAACATGAAAGAAAATCATTGCTGTATTGGGTTAGGCAAGAATTTCTTAGGATACAAAAAATCCAGGAAAGGACAAATTGATCATTTATCTTATACACACACACACAAAAAAAAAAAAAAAAAAAAAAAACTTCTGCTGTTTGAAAGACGCTATTTAAAAAATGAAAAGAATGGGAGAAAATACTTGCAAAACACATCTCTACTAAAGGATTGATATTCAGAAAATATAAATAACTCTTAGAACTCAGTGATAAGAAGAAAACCCAAAAAGAGATGGGCACATGATTTGAATAGACACGTCATAAAACACTGTATATGCACAGCAAATACGCACACGAAGTGCTCAACATCCTTAGCCAGGAAGGAAATGCAAGTTAAATCAGAATGGCATACCACCACACAGCATTGGAAGCTGCCCCCACAATGTCAGGATGGCAGAAATGAAATAGACCAACCACAGCAAGTGTTGGTGAAGATGCAGAGCAATTGGAACACTTACACATTTTTGGTGCAGATGCAAATGCTATAGTGACTTTGAAAACAGTTTGGCGTTTCCTGGTAAACACTGAGATAGGACCCAACAGTCTCTCTTGCAGTTATTTACCGAAGAGAAAGGAAAACTTACATTTTCAGAAAAACCTTTACCCAAATACTCATAGCAGTTTTATTCATACTTGCCCGAAACTGGTACTGTCGTAAATTTTCACCAGCCAGAGAACGGATGAACAAGTGGACACACGGCTATCCTGCATTATAAAGGATCATGCTCTCTAGTCACTTAACAACATGGGTGACTCACAGGGCATTATGCTAAGTTACATACTTGGTGAGTCCATTCAGAAGACAATATTGAAAACAACACGGTTGGGAGTGGATTATACCTGTAATCCCAGCACTTTGGGAGGCTGAGGAGGGAAGATTGCTTTGAGGCCGGGAGTGTGAGACCAGCCTGGGTAACAGAGGGAGATTCCCCATCTTTCCAAATAAAGAAAAAGAAAGAAAGAAAAGTGGTTTTGCTTTCTTTCAGGATCAGTTGCCTGGAGTAGGGAGCGGGACTGATGGGGTGAGAAGGCTTTTTGGGGTCAAAACTCTTTGCATTAATGTCTTTACTGTTCTACAACTATACACCTTTCCAAACTCCACAAAGTGTACATTAAAAAAGAATAAATTTTCTGGTCAGCAAATTATACCTAAGTAACCAGCCTGAAGAAACAGCCTTCTGTGAGCCTCTGTTCTGGTTGTAGACATTTTGATCCAAGCAACTTCAGGGAAAGAAGAGCTGATATTAGACAATATAAGGAAAATGTGGCGGGTGCAGTGGATCATGTCTGTAATCCCAGCACTATGGGAGGCTGAGGCGGGCGGATCACCTGTGGTTGGGAGTTCGAGACCAGCCTGGCCAACATCATGAAACACTGACTGTACTACCAATACAAAATATTAGCTGGGCATGGTGGCGGGCACCTGTCATCCCAGCTACTTGGGAGGCTGAGACATGAGAATTGCTTGAACCTGGAAGGTGGAGGTTGCAGTGAGCTGAGATTATGCCACTGCACTCCAGCCTGAGTGACAGGGCCAGACTCTGTCTCAAAAAAAAAAAAAAAAAAAAGGACTTCATGGAAGTTCAAATCAATATCTGTACCAGCATGGGCCCAGGGAGACAGGAGGCGTGAGGGCATCTGTTTGGGTCTCTGTGCTTTATACCATCCTCATGCTGAGCCCAACTCGCTGTTCCTCCCCTGGTCTCCACTGTGCAGGTCCCTCCAGGACTTCAGGTTCAGAATCCCAGGTGCAGGCTTCTGAT
The DNA here is from genome assembly GCF_009761245.1 of Sapajus apella. Lineage (NCBI taxonomy): Eukaryota > Metazoa > Chordata > Mammalia > Primates > Cebidae > Sapajus > Sapajus apella. Next base: position 4,643,252 of record NW_022436994.1, read on the forward strand.
TGGTTGGGTCATCCTTCCGCCCACTGGCCAACCTACCTACAGAATGGGAATCTTTGGGCCAAGCATCATCTCTGATCAATATAACTGGTACTTAGGAATCAAGGAAAACCAGGGTTGTGGAGAACCTCTAGACAGAGCACTGCTAGCTGGGGGGCACTGTGCTGGTAAGGCCCCATAACAGACACATCTGGTGCTCTTATCACCATACATGAATAAGCCTATGCTTGATAAATAAGTATAAATGGTTAAATAGAAACCTGACAAGTAAGTTCCTTCTCATCCCCCCAGCTTGGTGTCTTGTCAAAACTCCAACCCTAGACCCAGCAGCAGCATTCTATGACTAAATACAACTACTTGGTACTGCGCCCTGAGGAAGCCAAGGTCCTTGGTGGCTTTGGTCTGGGATACATGCCTGTCCCTCAACCCCAAAGGCACTTTCTTTCTTTCTTTCTTTTTGATTATTCTCTCTTTTCTTTTTTATTAATCTGGCTAGTGGAAGACCCTTTCTTTAGTTCTCTTTGCCCAACTTACCATCTTTGATGTTCCAGGGCTCCATGGAGGAATGGTAACCACTGGAAAGCCTTTCTGGAATGCCACCAGAGTCCCCACCTCTAGACTCCAGAGTGGTCTCTCTCTTGTTAAGGAGTGTTTGGAATACTGACATGCATGTAGGTCACGCAGGAGTCTATTAAAAATGCAGATCCACCCTGGAGACGTGAACTGTCCAGGGCTTGGGCAGGCCCAGGGATTTGTAGTACAAACAGGCTCCTTGGGTATTCCAGGGCAGGCACGATTATATTATGACTGTAGACCATCCCTTGCCCCCTGCAGGAGTGGGCAGGCGGCTGCTTTCCAGACACATGCTCGCATGTCCCCATGGGCCACGTGGGATGGCGGCCAGGCTGTGTGACTAGCAGTGGCCCATGAGAGCAGAGGCGAGGGCCACTGCTGCTCAGAGCAGTTAGCTGTCAGGATGCCATTCACCCTGATCGCTTTCCCTTTGCCAAGGCTACTGGCAATGTTTGAGACAGTGCCCAGGTCTCAGAGGCTCCTGAGAAATGAATTCACAGGACACTATTCCCCAATAATGACTATTCACTTAGTGCCCTCTCTGTCCAAGGCACTCCCCCTGCTGGAAGGACACTAGCGAGGGGGCAGACGGTTGCCACAGTCACCATGCTTAGTCACCGGGGAGACAGATGTTAATCAATTCATTACTAATTAAAAATTAGAGTCTATCAGACTCTCTACTTTCAGGTGAAGGAGGCTTCTAGCTCATGTTTAGATAATTGAATTTCTTACTATCACAGAATGCTGTGTCCTGACACCTAATTCCAGCTTACACGTTTCCCCCTGGGGAAGTGCTTGAACTGCAAGCCTCCCTGCCTTGTCCAGTAGGCTGGGCTCTCCAGGATAGCATATAGACTGCATGGCTGGATTCCACTGTGGCTGCCACTCTGTTGAGAGGGAGCACAGTGTGCGGGCAGAGCCATGTGGAGTTGGGGGAAGGGAAGGTTCTAAGATACAATCTGTATCTTGGCTTACCCAGGATCATTGCACAGGGGACAGCTGCAGCTTCTGCAGCCACAAGAGTGACGAGTTCATGAACTTGCATCAGAAAGTGGCCCTGAATGGGTCCTGCCCACTGATGTCTACAAAGAGCCAGGAAATGTAGGGAATGAGGGCCTGTCCTAGGAATTCTAGAGATCTATATCAGCAGGAAAACACTTGAGGACATGTATCTTAGTAGCTTCTCTGTGAATAGTAATGTCTGAAAACCCATACATTTTGAGACAACTAAATGGAATAACCGACTCTAGACCTCAATAGCGGATCTTGTAAAAGGGGAAAAAATACTATGGAAGACATCATCGGATCAACTGGACTAAACCAGAATGTGGCCCTAGATGTTACAAGTATTTTATCAATATAAATTAATGAATTTGGTGACTATTGTGGTTATGTACGATAATATCTTTACTCTTAGGAAAGACAAAATCAGTGTATTTAGGGGTAAAGGGGCCATGGTGTATGGAATTTACCCACAAGTGATTCCAAAAGAACATATCTCTATGTATCAAGGAAGTTTTGAAGCCTCTATCAAAGCCTCCTTGCCAATCAGGCTATCTGGTGTCGGCATGGATTGCTGATTGGACCTTCAGCAAAAGCTAGAAGGTTCAAAGCTTATGCATTTATGAAAAGTTGGCTCAAACTGAGTTTTCTCTTCTTTAATTTTCTTTTGAGCCCTTTGTCTGCAACAGGAGTCCTCTGTGTTCCTTTCTTCTAGGAATCAAAGATCCTTTGACATCATCCTCTCTTGATTTTCATCTTAAGGGTTTCGGAGCTTGGACAGACAGGCAGGAATTTTAGGGAGGCCTGTCTCAGTTACAGGGAAGGATGACCTTTCCATGATTAACATCTGTCCAAGGTGGGATAACCCCTGCTAGAAGCAGGAGCAATAGAAAGGTGCCTACAAAGGGCTTTGGCCCAATACTGTACATGGCTTCCAATCCTTGCTCTGCACTTACCAGCTACTTGACCTTCGGCAAGTCACTTAACCTCTCCGAGATTCAGTTTCTCAGTCCGTACAGTGGGACTCTAACACTAACAACCTAGAGGGCCAGAGTGGGGGTTACACGCAAGGATTTCTGAAGGTTTTGCACAAAGTGCATGCTCAATGAAGGCAAGATTTCTTGTAGCTGAGTTTAGAACACCAAGACCCAGGAAAAGACATAATTATCGCTATGCTATGTATATTACAGTTTTGACTCGGTAGAGATATTAAGAATCACACTAATGACAATGGCTTCCAACAATGGACGGCGAGGAGAGTCTTTTTTCGCAGTCACTTTATGTTCCCAGTATGACCTCATTTAATCCCCAGGACATCAACCCTCAGGCGGGCGTTATCAGCCCATTGTAAAGATAAGGACACCAGGCTTGGCAGCATTAAGAAAAAATGGAGGGCCTCCTCACTCCACCCGCACTCCGACGATACTCAGACTCAGATGGGGAAACTGAGACTCACAGAGGCTAGACCCCAGACCTGACTGGCTGTGAGCAAACCCAGGTTTCCTCTTCCCAGGCCGGGTGCCTTCGGCCCACGACAGAGTCCCGGGCAGCCCCTCGCTCTTCCGTCCCGTCCTGCTGCGCCCAGGATAAAGGATCCGGACTGCAGTTAATACTTGGTGCGTTTCAAACAGTTCGCTTACAAATTGTCTTTTCGGGACAGGTCCAATTTGTCTTTCGCCCGCGAAGCCTCCAGAGCCGCGGCGGTTGCGGTCCCGCGTCCGAGAGTCCCCAGGAGAGCAGGAGGAGGGGCCCCGCGCACTGGCCCGGGGCAGGAGCCTCCGGGAGGGTCTGGCCCCCCGGCCGTCCGGCCTGCGCCCCCGCGCCACGCCCTGGGCCCAGGCCCCGGCTCCTCCCGCGCTGGCGGCCGCCGAGCGGTCCGGGCGGCGGCGGCGGGAGGAGGAGCAGGAAAAGCGGCCGGGGGAGGAGGCGGAGGCGGAGGCGGCGGCGGCGGCAGAGGCGGGGAGGGCGGGCGGGGCCGGGCCAGTTTAAAGCCCATCGAGGGGGTGGGGAGGCTGGGAGGAGGCCGAGGGAAAGGAGCTGCGGCCGGGCGGGCTCGGCGTTCGGAGACCCAGCGGAGCCCAAAGTTTCCGCGCAGCCCCTGGGTGGCGGCAGCGCCGGCGGCGCGGGGCGCCCGGGACCGTCCTGTGCGCCGCCCTCGCCCCGCGGGGACCCGCGCCCGTCGCTGGCCTCGCCGAGTGTCGCGGGCAGCCACGCGGAGGCGGCGGGGAGCCGCGCGCGGCAGGTACGGAGTTGGGCGGGGAGTGCGGCGGCAAGTTACTTTGTGGTCGGCGCCCCCGCAGGGCCCGGGACGGCCAGGCGGGTCCCCGCGCCGTCATTGTCTGCGCGCTGGCCCGCAGCGGCCGGGGACGCCGGGCCCCGCGGAGGCGCGGCGGGCGGAAGGGCGTCGCCTCCGGGCCGGGGGCTCTGGCGCCCCGGGCCCGCGGCGGGCGGCGCTTGGAGGCGGGACTGGGGCTGCGGGCGCGCGGCGGAGGCGGAGGCGTCCGGGCGCCCCGCCGGGCTCTCCCCGCTGCGTTCCCGACTCCTGGGGGGAGGTGTGGAGCCCAAGCGGTGCATTCTTGAACCATCTTGTCAGACGCCGGCGGCTCGCGGGCTGTGGCGGGGGCTGCGGTCGAGGCCGCGCTCCTGGGGGCCGCCGCCCGGGAGGGTGGACGCCCAGGCGCCCCTGCAGCTCCTGGTGCTCCGACTGTGCGGCGGGGCCGCGGCGCGCGCGCCCGGGCGTCCGGGACAGTGGTGCCAGACACTCCCAAGTCCCGAGCCGGCCCTGCCTCGGGCGGAGGACCTTTTTTTTGGGGGGGGGGGGTTCTGTTGGTGACCCGTTACCCGCCGCTGGGGCCTAACAGCAAGTTGAGGGCTCGCGGATTAGCCGCCCGCCAGCCGTGGAAACGTGATAAGAGCGGTACCGTTTGCAGAAGGAAATTTCTGATGCAACTCTCCGCCTTTGCTGATTGCCTCTCCAAACGCCTGCCTGACGACTGCCCTCGAGCATGTGCGTTATGGAAATTAGGGTATTCTTTACTTTTTATTGTGTGCGTCTTTCCTTGGGATTGAAAGAAACGCGAACTTTTTGTGCTTTGCTTTCACCGAAAAGTTGGGTAATGTTAAGAGCCACAGGTGATTTTTACAGGGTCCTGGATCTCTTTACAATGCATTTCAAAGAATATTTTCTTGCAAACTTGGTGCCCAGTTTCATTCAAGAGATGGGGGGTAAAAAAAAAAAAAAAGACCAAAACAAGGAGCGCTCGTGAGTAAATATGCGTTATTGCACAACTTTCTCGTTGCTGCTGTTTAAAAGGCCAGGCCCAGAACACTTTGTTCATGAAAATGCTGATTCAGCCGTTTGGAGCCCCCGAGTTTCAGAAATGGTGGTCTATTTAAAGTTTCGCTCAGTTTTACCAAGAACACATGTTGTTAGCGAAGCAACAGGAGTTGACTAGGCTTTACAACACAATGCTGGTAATATTTTAACAAGAGCTGACCCTGAGTTCCTCTCTTTCCAAGAGGAAAGAGAGAGAATCAGAGTTTCTACAGCAATGGGACGACTTCTGGCTGTGACCGCCGCGGTGAAGTGACTTTTAGGAGAGTATTTTAAACAAAAGCACTGAAAATCCAATGTATTTCCAGGAATGATTCTAGGTGTCTAGGTTTTTCTCTTAAAAACAACAACAACAACAACAAAAAACACAAAACTCTAGGATCACTGCACATAATATTTGAGTTTTACTGAGAGCACTTGAAAGCGAAGGGCAACACAGGCCAATCCCCAGATTACAGCGAGGGAGGGAATTTGAGGACAGACAGAGTTACACACCCAGCAGGCATTGCTCCTGTAACTGAGAAGTGTAGCGACGGATACTTCTGTAGCATTTCACAGTTTGCAAGGCACTTGCTTTTAAACTCCTCTACAACCTCCTGATCCCCATTTTACAGGTCTGAAAACCAAGGCTCAGGAGGTTAATTGGCACACCTGAGGTCATACTGTCAGCAAGTGACAAAGCTGTCACTAGAACCTAAGCTTTAGATCATTTTAGTCTTGTGTTTTATTTGCAAAAGTACATCCACCTCTGAAAGGGAAATGGCGTGGGGCAGGAATGTATAGCCTGCCAGTCACACAGTTGGAGAACTAGGAGGCTCTGTGACGGTTGCCTAGTCTGGGGGCTCCCAGCCTTCAAGGTTAATGCCATCTTACCAGAGCATTATAGATATTTCCCTTTAGTTTCTCATTTTTTACACTTAAATGCACATTTATTTTGGGAAGAAATTTTGATATCCATGAAGTCATGAGTTTTGATGTGGTAGTTACGTTTACTGTAAATAAAAAAGTAGTTATGTTTACTGTTTACTTAAAATAGAAAAGCTGTGTACCCCTAAAGTCATCTATTGCATAATTACCCGTTGTCTGGTCACTTTTGGGGCAGCTTGGACCAGTTAAAATATTTTTCATTTGTGGATCAGGAACGCAGAGCTGGGCAGGTTCATGCCAGCTACTTGTCCAGAGCTTTGTATGGTGACAGACATCAGGATTGGGACCTAGAGCAGCCCTGGCCCAGTTTCAAGTGCTATGTCTGTGTCTACGCAGCCTCCAGTAGGAGAAGAGAGCAGAGTCAGTCTTGAAGAGTTAGCTCAGAACTCGATTTTGTTGATCTCTCTGGGTAGAGACTATATAATGTATAGAAATCAAACTCCAGCGTGAACAAAGACATCTATTGTGCCTTTGGCTTCATCTTAGAGCTGTAGAAATTCTTGGTTGGTATATCTGATAAAACCGAATGCTTTAAAGGTAGCATAATTTAAGGAACGGAACCTATTTTCTTGGAATTCTGTCCGACTTTTAACTGTAGGGGGAGGAGAAACCTATGGGATAGTAGAATGTATTTGAGCTTGTATCTGGCGTTCGGTTACCAGCCTGTCAGAGCTCAGAGCTAACTGCAGAGGATTTTGGTCCTGCTTCCTGGAGGGGAAGCCTGTGCCTCTGCACGTTTGCTGCATAATCCCCTCGTCTGTTTCTCAGTTTATGAAACCAACGTGGCATTGCATGGCTCCTGAGAACCTATTTGCCTTGTCTTTCATTTAGGTAATCAGTCGTTTAAAGTTTAAATAAACTTTTTTTTTTTCCTGCTAGAGGAGATTTTTCTTTTAACTGGTGCTATTTTATTTTTTTATTTAACTGGAAGATTATGGAAGAAGTTAAGGTCGTCCAGCTACTTGGTGGGTGAGGCTTGGCAGACAGATACTTTGGAGTTCTAGGGGACCACTTTCAGTTAGGGGTATAACTGCTCTGATCCATTCAGCCACTAGCTGGTATTTAATTTGTGTGAATCTTTTAGCTGCTCAGTTTTAGGGAGCTGCATCTGTTTTCTGTCCTCCTTCCTCTTGGCTGGGACACCTTTGCATTGGGCTCCCGCCCCCCACCTAGAGTACTTCTGAACTGATCTCTGAGGAATGAGCTTTCCTGCATGTTTGTCTTCGGGAGGCTTTTGTCCACGCTCCTGGTGATCACCGGGGCCTGTAAACTGCAGGGAAATAAAAGCAGGCAAAGTTTAAAACCACCCGCTCACTTGTGGAAAGGCAGGCGGATGGCTCTTCTTTAATAATGGATTGAAAAATGGTGTGATTGTCCTTGAGATGGCAATGGAAAAAAGCCATTTCCCGGGGTTATCAAAAATAATCTCAGAGGTAGAAATGAGTGGTTCTGATTTTTTTTTTTTCTTTTTTTTTTTTCTTTTAGGATATAGTGACTCTAAGGAGTTTTCTTTTCTCCTGTATTAGAATATTCATATTTTAGAACCATCTACTTTACATATAGATTTTGGGGAAATTCTTGTCTGTTCAGACCCCTAATTTGAGGAGCTTGTTATTTGGGCTGTGCCCAGCAGCAGAGTAGACTTTTTGTTGTTAACGTCCAGCCCGGGAATGGGTGCTGGGGAGGAATTACGCCTCCCACCATATTACTTCCTTTCTGCTCTGTTCGACCAGGGCAGCAGCCAGCACTGACGGTTCCACCAGGCACACTGCCTCGGATGAGTCCTGGTTGTACTGCTTACTAGTTTGGCCAGCCTGAACAAGTGAACCAGCCTGATCTGTTAAAATGGAAGCCATAGGCGTGTTTACCTCCGCGGCTTGTTGGGAAGGTCACATGCGGTGTGATGTGTGTGATTGGCTCATGCGGTCTTTGTGGCGATGTCTGTAGGCACTTTGCACAGTTGCCCTTGTCTTAGAGCGGCTTGTGGACTTGATCACATCCTGCTTGCTATTAATTTATAAGGTTGGTTAGAAAGGGGGCTTGGCTTTTGTATTTTTGCCTTGCAGTGCTTTGTACATGCTAGTTGCGCAAAATCTTGTGAATTTGTCTGAAATGTTCTTTGAGCCGTAGTCAGTGCTCGTAAGAATCCTTTTGTTGACTCTGTTTAGTGTGACAGCCTGAACTCACAGGTAGAATTCTAAGAGCAAAGATAGCTGGTGCGCTGCAGACTTCACTTGGCTGCAAACCATTTGAACCAGATAATAGTGAAGAGCTGGTGTCAAAAATTGGTTTCCTACAACCAGGAGCGAAAGATGTGAAGACCCCTGCAGCGCGCAAGCTCTGATGGGCAGCAGCATTGGGTGTGTAGACAGATCTCTGGTCTCCGGGCCTGTGGAGCCTGTGGCATTTGTCTTTAGGCCCCCGCGGTTGGTGTCTGGACTCTACAGAGGCGCTTCTTCCAGCTGAGACCAAAATGACTGTGGACTGCTTATCCTGGACAGGCTGATGTGCCCCTGGGATGTGGCTCCGAGCTCTATTCAGGACTGTGCTGGTGGGAGTCCTCCTTCTTTCCTGAAGTCCTTGAAAGGTTTTGAGTCCGGTAAGTGGAAGTGGGCATGAGCAGCAGCAGTCTAGCCTGTTAACATGGGGTTCCTAAAGCACTCGGCACAGAAAGTGCTTTGGCGTGTGTTGATCCTCATCACTGTGGCATTAAGGCCACCACAGCTAATGTGGGGTCAGTGTAGGTGGCACTACGTTGCAGAATGCTGTCTGTCTGGCCCTGTCTGTGAGCTGTCAGAGGGGAGCTCTGTGAGGGCATCCGAGCAATGGAGCACCATGAGGAATTGCTGAAGACCTGCTTTCTACCTTCTTTTGTCCTTTCACATGGAAATCAAGGGTCAGGAACCCCTAAGGCTGCCCACTGCAAGCTGCCTGGGCCCCACTGAGACTGCAGGTCCCCACTTCTCTGATGTGTGGAGCCTTTAGTTTACTTATTGAATTTTTAACTTTTATCCCTGGGAGTACTTAGGCAGTAGCTTCCAACCTTTTGTAAGTGAAGAATCCCTTTTAGTATAAAAACCTTTATTATATTACATATCTCATAGCAATAATTTTTGGATTCTCTGCTTTGAGAAACTCCTAGTGACTAGAAGCTACCATGAGTTGAGTAACTTTTAAATTCAGAAGTTTGTGCCATAGCCTCCTGCCCAGCAACAGCGCCTGGTGCTAAGCCTGGGGCCCTGGTTGGGATTGCTTTCCTAGAGGGTCTTCACATCCTGCGGGAAGCTGAGCTGGCTGGGTCATGTCTGGTGCCCTGTAGTTGTCCTGTATGGGCTGGTTTCAGCCAGAGGCCACCTCGCCCACCTATCTTTTCACCCTCGCCACACCATCCTGGCCCAGGACAGGCTGCGGGGGTGTTACCTAAGCCTCCAGGTGTCTTTTCTAGGGCACTGCCCACTCTCTTCTGAAGAAAACTGCATGCATCTCACAGAGTTCCCCTCCAGAGAGAAGAGCATTGAGGGTGCATCTCCCTAGTGATGAGACGGAGCGACGTGGGAGGGGTAAAGCAGGAAGGCCTTCCAGCTTCATTGTTGCTTTATCCCTCCATCGCAGGCCTCCCCGGCCTTCTCCCCACCGGGCCCTGCAGGGCGGCGAGTGGACACAGGCTGCCCTGTCCTGGCCCGCCATCCCTGCCCGGGGTGGTATCCCCCGGCTGTCCTTGCCTGTCCATATCACAGTGTTTCTGTTCTCTTCATCTGAAGGGTCACCGAGTTTTCTAATTCCTCCACACCCAGAGCAAACTATTTTAAAACTTAGTTTGATATTTAAAATCAGAATGATATGTAGACATAGTTTAAAGATGAAATAATTCCCCAGAAGTAACTTAATCCGCAGATTTTTTTCCCCCTACATGTACCTCAGTATTTCCAAAGAGGTCTAAACAACAGATTGTGATTCCTGGCAACCTCCTCCTCTCCCTGCTCTCCAGAGCCCCGTTTTTCGTGTTATTCTTTGATTTCAAACCTCATGGAAGGTGAGGATGGTGCACTTTTGCCCCATCCCCCCTACACTCTTCTTGTCTCCCTGTTGTCTCTTTTGGTCCGTTCGGCTCCGTCAGTATGCAGTGCTGGGACGGTCCCCTAATGCCGCTCGCTCATAGCTGAGCCACGTAGAATACTGTGATAACTGCAATTGTCTCCTAGGGCATTTTGTTTTCTCCTGGAGTTGTTTTTGCAGTTTTTTAAATGCACTTGTCATTATCCCCTCCAAACATACAGAGTTGGGTGAATCTGCTTTCCGAGGCCGAAGGTGATCTGCAGGTTTACCTTCGGAAGGAGTTCCTCATGTGCCTTTGGACATGCAGCAGGCCGGGTTGCTCTGGGGCTCCCTGCACAGCTGTTGTCTGGGAGTCTTTCTTCTCCATTGTCCTGGCAATGCCCCTTTGCCTTTCTCTTGGATCTCGTGAATTTTCTTTCTTGGTTTATTTCCAGAATTTGATGGGGTACTTTCTGTAGGAAGTTTCCAAAAAGAGGCGCACAAGGTGTGCCAACTTTTTGAGACCTTGCGTGTCTGGGAAAATGCCCTCCTTCGACTCTCACAGTTTACAGTTTGTCTGAATATGGATTTCTAAATTAAAGATAGTTTTCCCTAAAAAATTTGAAGGCTTCCATTGCCTTTAGGCAGAAGGGGGTTGAGAAAGATGCTCTTCCTGATTCTTCTTTCTTTCTTTCTTTCTTTTTTTTTTTTGAGACAGTGTCTTGCTTTGTTGCCAGGCGCCAGGCTGGAGTGCAGTGGCACAATCTCAGCTCACCGCAACCTCCGCCTCCTGGGTTCAAGCAATTCTCCTGCCTCAGAACCAAGTAGCTGGGACTACAGGTGCGCGCCACCACGCCCAGCTAATTTTTGAATTTTTTAGTAGAGACGGGGTTTCACCATGTTGGCCAGGATGGTCTCGATCTCTTGACCTCGTGATCTGCCCGCTTTGGCCTCCCAAAGTGCTGGGATTACAGGCGTGAGCCACCGTGCCTGGCCTGCTCTTCTGATTCTTGATTCTGTGTATGAAAGAGTACCGGAGTGGATTTTCGGTTTGTTTTTTGTTTTGTCATGTCTGGGCGCGTGTAGGATATTCTCTGTGCCTTTGTTCCGAAGTTCCTTGAAGATCTGTCTTCTTGGGTCCACACTTTCTATGCAGGGTATGTTGAGGACTCATGTAAGCTGGAATCTCAGATCCTTCTGGTCTTGGACATGTTTTTAAATTAATTCTTTCATTTCTTCCATTTTCCTCTTCTCTCTCTCTAGGACGGCAGTTATTTGGTTTTTAGTAACCTGGATTGGTGCTCTGTATTTTTGATCTAATAGCCTGTAACTGCTGTGTTGTTTTTAGGTTTTGGGATATGTCTTCATTTTGACCTTTTAACCTTTTTATTGGATTTTGTTTCTATTTTCATTTTGAATTTCTTAGGACCTTTTTTAAAAATAGACTTTAGAGCAGTTTTAGGTTCACAGCAAAACTGAATGGAATGTCCAGAGACTTCCTCCATACCCTCTGCTCCACACACCCACAGCCTCTCCCGCTACTGGGAATCCTGTACATTTGATACGGTTGACAATTGACACATAATATTGGTATTCAAAGTGAGTATTCTTTTTTTAATGGCACAATATACTTATTTCATAGATACATCTTTTTACCTCATTTGAAGATATTAATTTTAAAAAACTTTTTCTATATTGTTTCACCTCTACCATTTGTAAATTTACTTTTACTTTTTCTGCTTGTGTCCAGCTTACCTGGAAAGCAGAGCCTATGGCAAAACCTTGTGTGCTTCTGTGGTAGGAGGGTGTGCCAGCCTTGGGGAGGGAGGCTGGCAGGAGGGATTCTTGGTACACAGTGAGGCGGGGTGCCTACGGCGGGCAGTGCCCAGCATTGAGTGAAGTCTTTGGTTTCACATGTGGGGCTGGAGTGTGTCACGAGCTCCCAATCCTCCAGACAGTGCTGGAAAGGAGTTTGGGGTGGAGGATGTGTCTCCTATCAGTGCTCATTGTGGGGGCACCCCTGAAGCCCATGCCTTCAGGTCTCTTCTCAGCTCTGCAGGAGCCTCTTTGACTTCTGTTGGAGGTGCTGCTCTGGGAGCTGTTGGGGATGTTGGCAGGATTCATATGGCAGCTAGCATGTGATCCACCACATCTTTCTGGAACTAAAGGCACGGCTGTGCCTACTGACCCTGGTCCAGAGACCTGCGTCCCTGCTTCCAGAAAAGAAGTCACCTAGCTGATGGAGCTGGGGAGAGGACGCAGTATGAACTGGGGCCCAGCTCTTCCTGACACTTCTAATTAATCCCCTTGTTTTGGACTCTGTGTTTCCCATTTCCAGAGGTGAATGGTAGTTCTAATTCCTGAGACTTTCTGGACTCTCACTGAGTATGTCATCACGCTTCATCTCCACTTTCCAGCTTAGCCTTTAGCTCCTTTGCTGCTAGTTACCCCTTGTCCACTGGCTCTTCTGACTTTTCCAAGATTCTGTTCCTGTTGTCCTAGTAAAGCAAAATGTGTGTCTCGTCAGCCATTTAGTGAAGGTCTGGCTTTTCAAGATTCCTTTCCATCAAAACAAGAGAAATGATCTCTCTTGTTCTTCCCATATCCAGGAACAGCTGCTTCGAACTGAGACTTCTGCCATGTTGTAATAGAGGGGAGTGTGGCAGGGAAGCCCTCTGACCTGCACAACCTGTTGTTCTAGCCCCGGAGACTGCAGGGTGCGTGGGATGTTCAGGCAAAGGAGTTTACCATCCAGGCTGGGAGCTACTGGGCACCGAGTCAGAGGAACCCCTGAGCCACCTTCCCAGGGTTGACTGCAGAGGTGGGTAGAGCCACTGTGTCAGACCGCAGAGAAGCCTCAAATCTGGAGTCTGGAAGGAACGTGGAGTTCTCCCAGTTAGTAACTTGCTTTGGACTTTGGACAAGCAAGTTACTTGCTCTCCGCACTTCGGTTTCTTCCAGAATCTCGGGGTTCGAGTCTGTGCTTCCATCTCATTCTGTGGCTTGTGATGTTCTCCCTGTGACATCTTCACTGAGGAGTGTGCAGTTAGAATTAAAAGCAATAATACCTTCGGTGTTTCTTGTAGTAGCCAGGCCCTGTGTGGTCAGCCTGGACTGTGAGAAAGCCTTGTTACCCTTCGTGTTGTGTTGAACACGCTGCTCTCGGCTGCTCTCAGAACCAGCCTTAACTCTGCTTTTGTTTGATCGACTTAAGCAGATTGCAATTTTGTGGTCATGATCACCTTGGAGGCTTTCCTTTCTTGGGGGGAGTATATCTGCAGTTTCTCCAGCCTCTCTGGTGCCCTTTAGGGGCCTGAGCTGGCCTCAGAGCAGTTGGACTAGGGTAAATTTTCTGCTCTCTGAACCCCGGGCTGAGATGGGGTTTTCCCAGTGCCTTGCCCCTTAGTGCATGCGAATGCAGTATAGGATATCAGTTTCAGAAGCCGTCCCCTGTTGACTGTTAGTTACTGCTGTCTACAACGTCCCCCTTTTCCTACCATGTTCTCGGCCAGAGGGGAGTAGAAAATCTCTTACTGCTTGCTGTGGCCTTGTAAACTGCAGTGAATATCTCCAAACCTTCTGTTTTGCTTCCATCGTTGCAGGCTTGTGCGTGTATCTTTGTGGGGTGTATGTGTGCGTGGGGGGTGTGTGTGTGTGTGTGGTACGTGGGGGTGTGTGTGGTGTGTATGTGTGTGTGTGGGGTGCCTCTGTGGTGTGTATGTGGGGTGTGTGTGGTGTGGGGTGTGTGTGTGAAGTGATAGCAGATGCTTAGTATGTATAGGATCTGTTCTTTCCCTCGCTGACTCTCGGTTGAAATAGAACCCTACTTTGTCCTCGATGTTCAGTAACGTTACGCCTGTGGCTTCCAGAAAGAGCCTGTGGCTTCCAGAAAGAGCCTCTCCCTTCCTGGTTCTTGCTCTGACATTTTGAGGACATTTTGGGGAGGGGGTGAGACGACAGTGACCGTGGAAGAGCAGAACTGGCCGGCCCTGCAGGTGGGAGGCTGCTCCTGCTGGCGGCATCTCCGACTTGCCGCGGCCGCGATGTCTCCCGCCCCGCTCCGATTGCAGCGTAGCGGGTAGACATGGAGGGCTTTCGGCATCGTGAGAGTGGCCAGTGTGCGCGTCCTTGCCCATCAGGCGGGGGGGCTGTGGGGGAGGAGAGGAGGCAGTGGAGGGAACAAGGGGTTCTTCAGGGTTGCCATGAGAACCAGGGATCCGGGGATTGGGCAGCAGAGGGCCCCCGCCGGGCGTTGGGGCGTGGCCGCGTCACATGGGTTTGGTCCTGGGATTCCTGTTGTGCTCTAGGACCGGGCACTGCTCCGCCGTCCTCCCGCTCCTCGGGAGCGCCCGGTCCCTCGGCGGCTGAAGATTGCGGCTGGCTCCGCGGAGGGGCCTCCGGGCACCCGCGCGGTGATGGCGCTGGGAGCCCCCAGACGCACTCGGGCGGCGGCGCGGCATCCCACCCTCGCCCGGATGGCGTCCCCGGAGGCGGCGCTGGCCCGCTTTCCGTGCTAGCGCGTTCGCCTGGCTCGCGGCGGCCTCGGGCCCGGGTCGGCTTTCAGCGCCGCAGGCCCCTGTCCGGGGCGGAGCCGTGGAGGAGCGGCCCGCCCGGCTCCCGGCGCTGTCCATGCGGAGCGCTGTCCACGCGCCGGGCACTGCGGGGGCCGGGCCCCGAAGCCCTCCCAGGGCCGGCGGCGCGCACGCAGCGACCCCGTGCGGCGGGTGCTGCCGCCCGCTCTCCAGGTACTCAGGTGGGCTCCGCCGCGGGCTCGGGGGGCGGCGGGCGGGACGGCGGGCTGCGGAGGTCCGGCCGCGGCGGACAGGGCCGGGGAGGGAGGCCGGGAGGTCTTGCCGCGCTGCCCCGCGTCCGCCTGCCGCGGGCTCGCTGCAGTCCGGATTCCGAGCCTCGTTGCCGCCAGCCATAGGACAGTATTATGTAACCATTTTTAAATCTTAATTGTTTAATATTATGTAACGAGTCGTAACGGTACCCTCGGAAACCCGTGACGGCGACTCGCGGGAACCTCGCCCGCTCCTTCCTCGCCAGGCGCTGGGCAGCGAGTGTGGGAACCGGCTTGGGAGACGAGCGGGTCCGGGCACCCGGGCTACTGCACGGGCTTTCTCGGAAAAACGGAATCCCGGCGCCTGCCGGACTTCGCTGAAACCTGCTGGCATATGGTCGCGTATACGAGCCGTGGGTAAACGCGTCTCGTCACGCCGCCTCTTTCTCCTTGAACACCTTCTCTCTGGAAGGGGCATGTCAGACAATGAATGCGAATTGAGCGGCGAAGGTGTGGGCATGGGGTTCGCGTTCTTGATGGAGTTCAAAAAATTGTGCGTACGAACACGTAGGACTTCCTAGCCCTTGATCTTCAGAAAAACAATCGATCACCTGTTCCCCACGCCAGTCGCCTCCTTGGTCGGCTGCCATTTGTCTGTTGATGGCACGGTCCCTGCCAGGGTGCTGGGGGGACCTCGTCTGCGGAGCCGGCACACAGGTGGCTAGGGGCGGGGGAGACTGCAGTCTAAACCCGCAAAGCTCTCCTTCCCAGCCCAGCGAGGGGAAGCGTGGGTGTCTTTCCTCATTGTTCTTTTTAAGTCTGAAAGGCAGGACTGCCGGGATTATGACGTGCTGGCGGCCAGGGCCTCGGGTGCTGCCTGGAGTCTCCTGCCTGTCTCTGCTCCTTTGCTGTCGGCATCGGGGGTGGGAGCTGGGGCCATGCATTCTTCCTTTGGCCTGAGTGGGAACAGGGGAGGTGGTGGGCAGGGGCAGAAAGGTTTCTTGGGATTTCCTTTCTCTCTGTCACTCCGGAGAAGAAAGGTGGTAGAGAACACTTATTTCAGATTGAGGTTCTTGGCAGCCACGCACTAAAGGACGGTTTTTAATTGTAGGTTGGGGTGTGAGTGCAGTGTGGTCTGTCCCCTCCTGCTCTTTGTGCTACCTGCCCTTGTACCTGGACCTGTGAATCAGGGATACTAGTTACTACCTTGTAGGATTGAGAATGGTGCATACTAACTGCTGAGGAACACAGTCAATGAAGTTATGATAATTGCACGATGGGGATGAAGGGGGTGAGTGAAGTTCCAGATCGGTAGATTAAAATGTGAGTTATTTTTAGCGCCTCCTAAGGATTTCCATCACCAGTTGCTCCTCCAGCCATCACGTAATTACCACTCCAGAACTGAGCTTCCAGACTTCCAGAGAACACTGCATCTTTTGAATTTCGGAGGTTAGATTCCAAAATTTGCATTTTTAGGCTACAGGCTAAATTCACTGACACTTGGGTTCCCACAAAAGCCAGGCTGCTTCTTGGAGAATGTACTTGTGACTTGTAAAAATGTCTTAGGAAACTCGTTTGGACTTGAATGCTTTTACCTTCCTTTCAGACTTGGGAGTGGGGTGGGGGCTGCATTCTCATAATTCACAGGAGGAAGAATGTGTAGGAGAGACCAGGGTTTTTAAGGTGTGACCTCTGAACCACCTACGTCAGAGCCGATGGGCTCTTGGTGCTTATCCCCAGGCCTCAGCTCTGAGCTATGAAACTGACTTTCTGGGCTTGGGACCTAGAATTCTTTGTCTTTGCGAAGGCTGCCAGGTGATCCTTAGAAGCATAAAGTGTGAGAACTGATGTAGTGTTCTGGGCCTTGTAACCAGTGGGGCTTCTGGTGATTCAGTTAGAAAGTTGGCAGCTCCTGTCTGAAGGGTCAAGGGCAGAACAGGGGCTGGCCTTGAGTCAGTCTGAGCCCTGTGGACCCTGGGAGGTCTGGGAGCACATGTCAAAAGAGGCCTTTGTGTGGGCCTTTTGTTTCTGTCTTTTCTGTCAGTTGAAAAAATAAGTTGGCACATCTGGTAGTGGGCATGGCCGTGTTGCATCATGTGCAGAGCTGCTGTGATGGACGGTATTTTCTCATATTTCACAAAATTCACTGGCTGAGCATGATCCACAAAGGCCTAACCCATCCCCAACCCTGGAACCCTTTCCATGACGGTTTATTCTGATTCGTTCAGGAGACGTATTTCCTTCTGTTTTTATGTGGAGTGGGCTTTGTTCCTCTCACGGCTGGCAGAGGTTAAATTAAAGGGGCCAGAAAACGCTGAGCTGTGGCTAGGATTGCGGTGGGTGGGGGCAGTAGGCATTTATTGGCCCCATTTGCTGCTTTCTTCCCTTTTTTTCTCTGCCTCCTTGGTTGGGGGGGTGGTGGGGAGTCCAGGACTATCTCTCCAGGGACATTTCTGGTCTGTGGAGACTTGCCTGCAGGTACCTGGGAGAGTCTGGGCTGAACTCTAGATGCCTCAGGCACAAATCTGATACTAATGAGGGAAGAAAATTCTAAATGTGTAAATGGTACCTGTAAGTCAGCTACAAATAATTCCTTTCCTTTCCTGTGCTGTGTCTGGGAGCCAGCTTCTGAGTGCCGTCAAGGTAGTCCCGGCGGTTTGAGACTGGCCATGTGCCCTTGCCAACAATGGCCGTGCAGCTCTGAGCAGTTGTTCAGCATTCAAGTGGGATGAGAATGGCAAGGAGTCCTCTGGGTGGCTTTTGACAAGGCACCCCACCTGTTATTCACTCAACAGGTGTTTGAGGAGCCAGTCTGTCTCGGTCATCTGTTCCTGCCTTGCTTAGATGGAAAATAATGAAATCTGTGTAGGAGGGGAGGGTGAGTCCAGGAATGCCCTGGGTTGACTGAACAATAAAATAGCGATGTTAATGTATTTTGCTTATTTATTTTCTTAAAGGGAGCTGACACATTTCAGTTCCGATACAAGTTAAATATTAACAATGTCTGGAAATACCACTACTTAAACTTTAATATGCACGTGAATCTCCTGGGGCTGGTGATAAAATGCAGCTTCTAATTCCGTTGGTCTGGGGTGGGACCTGAGGTTTTGGGTTTCTGACCAGCTCCCACGCATTATGCTTGCAGTTAGTCAGTGGCCCACACTTGGTGCAGTAAGGTTTTAATACATTTTCCCCCATGTTAGCTTTAATGTCTTTTTCTCTAGAAATTCTCTGGAGAGGACACTACATGGTAAGAACTATACTTAATCTAAGAATTTTTGTACCAAGCATTTTCTGGTGATTAGCCCTACGTTGTTATAAATGACATTCTAAAATGTGTCCATACTTTATTCCAGTGGCAAATATTTGTAGTGTCCTGCTTTGACATTTGTCTGTGGATTTTTGTTGTTGTTGTTATTGTTTTAGAGATGAAGTTTCACCATGTTGGTCAGGCTGGTCTCGAACTCCTGATCTCAGGCGATCCACTCACCTTGGCCTCTCAAAGTCCTGGGATTACAGGTGTGAGCCACCGTGCCAGTCAGATTCCTGTGGATTTCATTTAGTGGTTTCTCTTTTGTTTATGATGATAGAACACTTAGAAATTTTGAAACCTTTAGAATTTGAAGCAGATTTAGAAGGCCCACCTGCATTCCTTTTAAGAATGTAGGAATTGTATCGGCTTTGAGCTTTTGCATGCTAACAACCCACTTTTTCCGAGATCCCTGCTCAGTGCCTTCATGTCTCAGCATCACAGCCTGGAACCAAGAAGGCCTCCACGCCGTAGAGAGAAGCAACGAAGATCTCTCGGTGGGGCTGCTGGCTGGGGCCCTTGCCTGCTTCTGTCAGCATGAGCCTGACCCTATCCTTGGAGGTAGGATTGGGTTGTCCTATTATTCCTGTCAAGGTAGGTGGCATGAAAGCAGCAGCCTTGTTTGTACCTGCAAGTCCGTTCTGTGTATAAGGCTCCACTGTGTGGATCACCTCTGCTTAATACCACCTTTTGAAAAATTCTACAGCCAGAGTTCTTCCTTGGACAGGAAAGACACTTCTGAATTTTTGTATTTGTGCCTGCCCTAATGGTCAGTAAATGCATTGATGGACTCCATGGGACTTTGGACCCCTTCCTTTGTCATCTTTTAACAGTCTTCCTCGGCTGGTGGTGATGTTGGGCAACTTAAAGCTTCCTGAAGGTTGTAGAGTCTACAGGAGCTAATAATGTATTGCCAAGTAAGTGAGGAAACATTGGATTAGAGAAAGTTGTTTTCTTGATGGCACAACGTTTCAGGAAGTTTTGTGTGCCACGATGTGCTGTGACACTTTAGGAGGAAGAAGTCTAGGCTATGGTGGTTCCAAATTTTGGGGGGTCAGAAGGTGGGGCTAGAACCCTTCTTGTGCTGATTATTTCATTGGATGAGTTTGTTTTTTATTTTTATTTTCATTTTACTTTAAGTTCTGGGATACCTGTGCAGAACATGCAAGTTTGCTCCATAGGTATACGTGTGCCATGGTGGTTTACTGCACCCATCAACCCGTCATCTAGGTTTTAAGCCCCACAAGCATTAGCTATTTGTCCTGATGCTTTCCCCCCCCTCACCCCCTCCCCTCCCTCACAGGCCCTGCTGTGTGATGTTCCCATTCCTGTGTCCATGTGTTCTCATTGTTCAACTTCCACTTATCAGTGAGAACATGCAGTGTTTGGCTTTCTGTTCCTGTGTTAGTCTGCTGAGGATGATGGTTTCCAGCTTCATCCATGTGCCTGCAAAGGACATGATATATCATGTCATTTTATGGCTGTATAGTATTCCATGGTATGTATGTACCATATTTTCTTAATCCAGTCTGCCACGGATGGGCATTTGGGTTAGTTCCATTTCTTTGATATTGTAAATAGTGCCGCAGTCAACATATGTGTGCATGTATCTTTATGGGCTAGTTTTTTTCGTAGACTCTTCTCTTAAAAAAAAAAAAGCTTTATTGAGATATAATCAACATACCATACAAATTACCCATTTAAATTTGAAGTGTATAATTTAATTAGTATATTTACAGATATGTGCACTTGTGTGTGTGTGTGTGTGTGTGTGTGTGTGTGTATACACATTGCTGTGGTCTGAATGTATCACCCAAAATTTGTGTGTTGAAACGTAATGGCCAATGTGATGGTATTAAGAGTTGGGGCCTTTAGGGGGTGTTTTAAGTCATAGGGGTGGACATAGATGGAATTAGGGCCCTTTTAAAAGGGTCTGAGGGGAAATGGGTTTGCTGTCTTCTGCTTTTCTACCTTGTGAGGATACAGCATTTGCTCCCTTCTGGAAGGTGTGGCAGCAAGGCACCATCTTGGAAGCAGAGGGAGGCCCTCACCAGACACTGAACCCCAGTGCCTTGCTCTTGGACCTCCTCTCCTCCAGAGCCATGAGAGATACATTTCTGTTATTTATAAATTACCTAACCTGTGGATTTTGTTATAGCAGCACAGACAGGCAGTAATTGGTACTGAGAGTGGGGTGTTGTATGGCAGGTACTTAAAAGAAAAGTGGAATTGGGCAATAGATAGAGACTGGAACAGTTTGGAAGTGTTTGTTAGAAAAAACTGAGATTTCCGTGAATAGAGCATTAAGAATTATTCTGGCGAGGGCCCAGAAGAAGAGGAGAGCTGTGGAGAGAACCTCTGCCTTCTTAGAAATTTCCAAGTGGTTGTGATCAGAATGCTGGTAGAATTACAGGCAATAAGGCCCATTCTGATGAGGTCATAGATATAAATAATGAATATCTATCTTATTGGAAACTGGAGGACAGACAGTCCTTGCTACAAAGGGGCAAAGAACTTGGCTGAATTATGCCCATTCTCTAGGGCTTTGGGGAAGGCAAAATTTAAGAGTGACGACCTGGGATATTTGGTGGGAGAAATCCCTGAGCGTAGTGGTCAGTGTGCTACATGACTTCTCTTAATTTCATGTTATCTCTTTCTATTCTCTTAACCTCACATTTAACGGTAAAATGTGAGAGAAATGAATTGAAAATGGAATTTATAATCCAAAGGGAAGCAGAGCTGGGCATTATGGCTCATACCTGTGATCCCAGCACTTTGGGAGCCAAAGTGCGAGGATTGCTTAAACTCAGGAGTTTAAGACCAGCTTGGGCAACATATCTAGTAAACATATTTATTATAGACCTTATCTCTATTAAAAATAAAAATAAAAAAACAGCCGAGTGTGGTGGCATACACTTAGTCTCAGCTACTCAAGGGGACTGAGGTGGGAGGATCACTTGAGCCTAGGAGGTCAAGACTGCAGTGAGCCATGATCCGCCTGCTGCACTGCAGCCTGGGTGACAGAATGAGGCCCTGTTTTGAAAAAAAAAAAGAGGCAGAATTTAAGGATTTGGAAAATTTTTAGCTTGCCCAGGTTGCAAAAGCATGTTTGGGAGAAAACACTAAGGGTGTGGCCAAGTGACCTTTTGATAAGGAGATTAGTTTGGATAGAAGGAAGCCAGATGCTATTCATCAAGATAATGGAAGAATGATCCTGAAGGCATTTCAGAGATTATTAGTGCTGCCTCTCCTATCAGACGCCCAGAATACCAGGGCCTATGGAACAGAACTATGTCAAAAGAGAGGCCTTGGGCGCCTGAAGGACCTTGGCATTCACTGCCTAGCCCCACCTCAAGCCTCTGCTCTCGGCATTACAGTGCAGCCCTCCTTGGCAGCCCCAGCTATGGCTCAAGGGGGCTCCACTGCAGCTAGTTCCATTGATCTGGAAGGCACAGGCCATAAACCTAGGTGGCATCCACGTGGTGCTAAGTCTGCAGGTATGCAGAGTCCAAGAGCTGTGGGTGCATGGCTACCTTCATTTAAATTTGGAAGGATGCCTCAGAAAGTCTTGGGCTAAAACAGAGAATTGCTGCAGGGTAGGGCTGCTGCAGAGTCTCCCTGCTAGGTAATGCCTAATGGAGCCATAGGGGCAGGAATGCCAAAAAAGAACCCCCACTAGGACAGTGCCCAGCAGAGTCTTGAGATTAAGGCCACACCAGCGAGCTCCCACAAGGACAATGTCTAATGGAGCTGTGGGGGTGGGGCTGCCCCTGAGAGCCTATAACTGTAGAGCTCCCAGTGTGCAGTGCCAGCCTGGGAGAGCTTGCAGGTACCCTGCTGCAACCTGTGAGAGCCGCTGTGCGGGCTGTGCCCAGCATTTGGCCCCAGGGCTGCTCAGGGCCTTGGGAGCCCAACTCCTGCCCCATTGTGTCTGGAAGGCAGGACATGGAACCAAAGATTTATTTTCTAGATAATGTTTGTCCTGTGGTTGGGACCCATTGTCTCTTTTTTTCTTTCCTGTTTCTCGCTTTTATAATGGGAATGTCTGCTCTTCATCTGTCCCACTATTTTTTTTTTTTTTTTTTTTGAGACAGGCTCTCACTCTGTCATTCAGGCTGGAATACAGTGGTATGATCTAGGCTCACTGCAACCTCTGACTCCTGGGCTCAAGCTGTCTTCCCACTTCAGCCTGCTGAGTAGCTGAAACTACAGGTGTGTGTTATCACACCCAGCTAATTTTATTTTATTTTTGTATTTTTAGTAGAGATGGGGTTTCGCCATGTTGCCCAGGCTGGTCTCGAACTCCTGGGCTCAAGGGATCTGGCTACCTCAACCTCCTGCAGTGCTGAGATTACAGGAGTGAGCCACTGCTGAAGTCTGAGGCGTTTTGCTTAGGTTGAAACACATCTTTAAGTCTCACAGGCATCTGAGTTAGATGAGATTTAGATGAAATTTTAGACTTCAGACTTTTGAATTGATGCTGGCATAAGGTAAGACTTTGGGGCTATTGGGATGGAATGAATGTATTTTGTATGTGAGAAGGACATACATTTTGGGGGCCTGGGGTGGAATGCCATGGTTTGAATGTTTGTGTTTCCTTATGGCCTTATCACCTCCCCAATGCAACAGTATTAAGAGGTATGGCTTTTGGGAAGTGATAAGGTCATGAGGGCTCTAGTCTCATGAATGATTAGTGCTGTTATCAAAGGGCTGGAGAGAACGAGCTAGCATCCCCTTTTGCACTTCTGCCATGTGAGGGCACAGCAAGAAGGCCCTCACCAGACACTGAATGCTGGCGCCTTGATCTTGAACTTCCCAGCCTCCAGAACTGTGAGAAAGAGATTTTGTTCTTTATAAGTTATCCAGTCTCAAGTATTTTGTTATAACTGCAGAAATCGATGAATAAACACACACACACACACACACACACACACACACACACACACACACACACACATTGTATATACGGTGTTCAATTAATATATTCACGATATGTGCAACTACCACCATAGTCAATTTTAGAACAAAAGGATACCCTGTACCCTTTAGCTATCATACCTGCCACTCCCTGCCATCCCATTGCTCCCTCTCCTTCCCCAACCCTGAGGAACTCAACTTCTCTGTCTACGTGGATTTCCCTGTCCAGGACATTTCATGTGAATGGAATCATCTGTGGTTTTTGTGAGTGTCTTCTTTCACTTGGCGTGATGTTTTCATGGTTAATCTATGGAGTAGCGTGCATTAGTACTTCATTCCTTTTTAGCGCTGAATAATATTCCTTGTATGTGCATACTACTTTTTGTTTATTCAACCGTTGATGGACATTTATGTTTCTACCTTTTGGGTATTGTGAATGATGCTTCTGTGAACATTGGTGTATAAGTATCTTTTTTTTTTTTTTTTTATGGAGTTTTGCTCTTGGTACCCAGGCTGAAGTGCAATGGCGCGATCTCAGCTCACTGCAACCTCCGCCTCCTGGGTTCAGGCAATTCTCCTGCCTCAGCCTCCTAAGTAGCTGGGATTACAGGCACGCGCCACCATGCCCAGCTAATTTTTTGTATTTTTAGTAGAGATGGGGTTTCACCATGTTGACCAGGATGGTCTCGATCTCTTGACCTCGTGATCCACCCGCCTCGGCCTCCCAAAGTGCTGGGATTACAGGGGTGAGCCACCGCGCCCAGCCGGTGTATAAGTATCTTTGAGTACCTTGCTTTCAATGTTTTTGCGTATATGTCCAGATTAGAATTGCTTCATTATATGGTAATTCCATACTTAGCTTTTTGAGGAACTGCCAAACTGTTTTCTGGAGCAGCTGGACCATTTTACATTCCCACTAATAATGCACCAGTGTTTCAATTTCTCCACATTCTTGCCAACACTTGACAGTTTTCATTTTCTTTCTTTCCTTCCCTTCCTTTCTTTTTCCCTTTCCTTTCCTTATAGCTGTCCTAATAAGTGTGATATGGTTTGGCTCTGTCCCAAATCTCATCTTGAATTATAGCTCCCATAATTCCCACATGTTGTGGGAGGGACGTGGTGGGAGGTAATTGAATCATGGGGGCGAATCTTTCCAGTGCTATTCTAGTGATAGTGAATACGTCTCATGAGTGCTGACAGTTTTATAAAGGGGAATTTCCCTGCGCAAGCTCTCTTCTCTTGTCTGCCACCAAGTGAGACATGCCTTTCACCTTCTGCCATGATTGTGGGGCCTCCCAGCCATGTGGAACTGTGAGTCCATTAAACCTCTTTCTTTTGTAAATTATCCAGCCTCTGGTATGTCTTTATCAGCAGTGTGAAAACGGACTAATACAAGGTGTCAGATGATAGCTCGCTGTGGTTTTGATTTGCATTTTGTTGTTGAGTTGTAGGAATTTATATGTTCTAGATGGTAATACTCTTATTAGTTACATGATAAGCAGCTATTTTGCCCCTTTCGGCAGGCTGTCTTTTCACTGTCTTCCGAGTGTCCTATGATGCACAAAAGCTTTTAAGTTTTGAAGTTCATTTATTTATTTTATTCTTTTGTTGCCCATGCTATTGGTGTCACGTCTGAGAAGTCATTGTCAAATCCAATGTCAACATAAAGATTTTTCCCTACGTTTTGTTCTAAAGGTTTAACAGAGATAATTTTATTTCTTCCTTTCCAGTTTGGATGGCGTTCATTTCTTTTTCTTGCTTAATTGCTCCGGCTAGAGTTCCTAGTCGTGTGTTAAGTTGAAGTGACCAAAGCAAGCATTCTGCCTTGTGTCTACTCTTGGGGGAAAAGCTTTCACTTTTTCACCATTGAGCATGATTGTTGTGGAATTTGTAACACACATTTACAGGTACTTAATTCGCTTTCCTTGGTGGAGTGTATCTGGAACAATTCTGTATTCTTTGACTGTCTTGGGACTCTTGGCTCCAGGATGCAATCTAGAAGCCCAGAACGAGGTGGCTGGGGAGTTGGGAGATGCAGGTAACGTGAATTTGTTCCATGTTGTAGTGTGGTGTCGGTTCACCTTTCTTTCCAGACCTCGTGGCCATGTTGTAGTCTGGAGGGTTGCAGCAAAGCCCTTAGGTTTTGAGTGCTCTTTTGGAGGCAAGGAGGGTTCTTATACCAACGTTCTCACAGCTTTACACCCTTTTTATGTCTCAAAATGATCCAGACCATGGGTGGTGGTGATGTTGAAGGAGGTCTCCTGAATAGTTCCGCATCCCCATCATAATTTCATTTTGTCTGTGGTACTTTAGTGCCAGGTTTAGGGGGCACATATACCATTCAAGTTAGGTTGGCTTTGTAATGACATTTCAGGGTGGATTTTGGCTTCCTCCAGGTAAGAACTTTCTACCTTTGTAGTATCCTGACCATGAGTTGAAGTAATGGATATAAGGAAGGCCCATGCCCCATTCAGAGAGCAAGTCTCACATTGCCAGGTCAGAAATATTCTCTTTCCTCTTGTTAAGCATCATGCTGAGTCCTGAGAGTGGTAATCCCGCAGTGGGCAGAGAGGCGAGGACATTGCTTTGAAGCTGTGGGGAGGCTTGGGGTTCATTCCTACTGGGCTGTGGGTTCCGGTCTCTTCTACCAGCTTAAACAAAAGGGCACAGATAGCTGGGAGCAGTATCAGTTGAGAGGAGCACAAATCCTGGGCGCTGATGTGTGTTGTTTGGTTTTGGCCCTTGTTTTAACACAGGGAGAGGGCAGATGGTAAAGGTCTGGCCACCTGTGAGTGTTGGCAACCCCAGGGGGGCAGTCCGTCCTGCTGGCTGTACTTTGCTTGAGAACTGGAAATACTGGACATATGACATTTTCCTTCTGACTCTCCCCATTTGTGTGGCTTATGCAGGAGACAAGGGAGGAACATTCTAAATGACCTGGAGCTATGCATCTTGCCAGAATCAACAAGCAGGGGAAGCCATTGGGGAGAACAATTGAGCCACTTTTCAAAAACAATAACCCTCTGGGACCCCCGACTTCAAACTGGCCCTGGAGGAGTGGACTGGAGTGGACTGTACTGTAGTGGAAGGCCCTGCGGATTGTGTGGAGCAGGCTGAGTTGCACGTGGGTTCTGGCCATTGATGGTCATATGTGTGGCCAAATCTCAAACTCAGTATTGTTTTTAAGAAAATCTTTCTGAATGAAGAAATGTCCATGGGCTTGTACTCCGTAAAAGCTAAGATTCTTTGCAGAATTTCGTTGGGCAGCAGTTCTGTGTCTAGGGGTGGAGGTTTGGCATCTGTCAGCCTGTCCCACAGGGCAGACTGAAGTCCTGGGTGTTGGCCCAGGCTGAAATTCCCAGGGGAGTACCCCAAGGGCTGGGTCCTAGGGCCCCTTGACATTCTTAAAATTTACTGAAGGCCCCAAAGGGCTGTGAATATTTGGCTGTATATACTGCAATTTACCATTTTAGGAATTGACAGGCATTTCAAAAATATTTGTTTCTTCATGTAAAAAGAATATTAACCCATTGTGTGGAGGCATAACATTTTTTTTTTTTAAATAGAGATGGGGTTTCACTATGTTGGCCAGGCTGGTCTCGAACTCCTGACCTCAATGATCCACCCGTCTCGGCCTCCCAGAGTGCTGGGATTATAGGCATAAGCCACCGCGCCCAGCGAGACATAACATCTTTTATGGAAAAAAAGCTGTATTTTCAAAATAAAAAAAATGAAAAGAATGGCATTGTTTGGTGCTTTTTAAATCCCTTTAATGTCTGCTTTATGAGAAGGCAGTTGGATCCCCCCATCTGCAGTCAGTTGCATGTCATGTGGCCTCTAGAAAACTCCACTGTGCATTTGTGAGGGAATGGGAGGGACAGGGACACAGCTATCTTATTATCTTGAAGATAGTAAGATAAAGTGGTTTCATCACTCCTGGAGGTCTTGCCGTAGGGGTGAGGTCGCTCATATGTGGGCACCATGTGACAGGCTACCACATGTGACAGGTGGAAGCACAGTTGTAGGGACTTGGGCAGAGGCCTGGGAGGCCAGGGGCTACGGCACTCCCTCGCTGAAGATAGGGAGGTGCCTGGGGAGCACCAGTTCCGGCTGTTCTCTCGTATCTGTGGTTTGAATTAGAAGCTCAGCAGCTTAGGCCTCAGAGAGATCTTGAGGATATTTGGTCCATATTATGTAACAAATGAGGGAACTTAGTTCTTCAGTCTTCTAGAATAATTTTATCCCTTTTTGTGTTAAAACGTGGATGCAGCCTGGAAGTGGTAATGCTAGATGCTGCATACCACCTTGATGGAACTAGTTGAAGTGATTGGCCTCAGTCACCTGAGACTGCAGAGCCTGGGACCAGTCAGGGCAGCAGCCTTCAAGGGACTCTTTGGAAGCTTGGCACAGCTTGAGTGCGGGGGCTGTGATGCACAAGCACAGACAGCTGTCTCTCTGTCTCTTCCCCCAGGGTTTGTCGAGCCTGTATGCTGTTCCCTGCCCTGTGTTGGCTGCCCAGGTAGGTACGACAGTTTCTATCCTCAGGTCACCTTTACTGGGGGGCCAACTAAAGGTCCGTAGAAGAAACTGTGACATCAGTGTCATTCGACAAGCCACCCAAGAGTGCCTTGGAACAAAGGAATGTTCATTGGCAGTGACTGGAGAATCAGAAGAGGTGGCTCTTTTTACCTGACGTGTAAAGGAGCTGAGGAGAGAAGGGTGTTGCAGAGAAAGCAGGGGTCTCCATCCTCTTCCTCCGCGCTGCTGTTGCAGGCTGGCAGTCTTTGAGTATGCACACAGATGTGGCTGTGGCTGTGCTGTGCCCTGTCAGAGGTCCTGTGAGTCCCACCACCTCCTAAAGCACAAAGGTCCTTAGTGTGGTGCTCAGAGAGCCCTGAACCATGGGGTACAAGATGGGCAGAACTGGCCATGAGCCGACTTTGTAGAAAGGCGGCCTTAGAGAGAGGGGGAGGCAGTAATGGCCATGGACCCGTTTTTCTCTGTCAGGAAGGATGGAGGAGTGGGGAGGACCTGATCTATATTTGGCAAGAGAAGCTCCTTCAGTAGCTGGAGCAGGTGGTTTTGGGGAATATGAAGGACAGGTTCCTTCTTGGGTCCCAGTGCTTTCCTCCTAGGAAGCCTGACCTCCTGTGTGACTGCATGGCTCTGGTCAGATTCCTGACCACTTGGCATCATGACAGTGGAGGACAGTGGGATTCTAAAAAGATTTAGAGGAAACTTAGTAATGTTTACAGGAGACAGTTTGAAATCAGATTGTCGTGACTCTTTTAATGGCTCAAATCATAGAGAGAAGGATAACTCCCGTAATGAAATGCTACGAGTGGATTTTGATGGTGGAGCGAAGGAAGTTTGAATTAGCTTTGATTAGAATGCAGCCTCATCACGGGAACTCCATTGCCATCGGGAGTAGTGGATGCTTTAAGGTGTATTCCCCTCAGAGGTGGGCATTGGAGTGATTTGCTTGGACACCAGTCGCGCCCGTGGTCCTGGGTAGCTTACTGCTCATCAGCCCAGTGAGTGGGGCTCTGCTTTTCTCCCTTTGGCTTTGCCTCTGGGCCAAGAAGCAAACTTCCTGAAATAGAAAAGGAGGAGCTGTTCTTTGGCCAATGATTTGAGAATAGCTAGAACTTAAGTTACCAGCTGTGGAGGGCGGTTCCCTGTGGGCCTCATCAACAGCTGAGGGCCCCCTTTCAGAAACCTGTGAACAAGCTCCTCCAGAATTCTTGCATGCCGCTTTTGCAGAACTGAAAAAAGCAATGGTCAGTCATGCTTGCCCCAAGCTGCTTCTGTCAAGATTTTCATTCTACGGTCTTGACCAATGGGTGGGGTTTGGTTGCACTTTGGCATCTTGCATTCATAGACTATGGAAACCAGGTTAGGGAGCATGTTGGAGATGGCTCTGTAACTCACAATGCTAAGAGTGAGAACACAGCACATGGTAAGTGTATGTTGAATGAATTAATGAAAGAATATGAATTTCGGGACTAAAGGGAAACAGAAAGAGGTGATTATGAAGGAAGTGAAAACAGACCACCCAGATGACCACAGTGAACCCGGGGTTTATGGAGTCCTTGTTAGGGCAATTGAATTCTTATTTGAGAATTGAAGGAGGTAACAATGGAATCTTAATCTTTTCTACCCAAATTACAAGAGTCAGGTAAAAAGAGAATTAGTGCAGAATCTGGTATTTGAGCTTCCTGCATCAATTTTTCTAAATTATTTGCCAGTTTGCAGGTTGTTTCCATTAGCTAACGCAACACTCAGAGTTTGCCTTTGTCATTGCATAGTTTGTCCCCAAGTCATGGGAGCTGAGGCTGCGTCCAGGTGGCTGCAGGCCTGGGAGGTGTCAATGATGCGGCGGATCTGGGGGTTTTGGGAGAGGTTTGAGCCGACCCAGCTGGGCAGCACCGTAGGGCTGCTGGGTAGGTGTTTTTGGGAAGCAGAATGCTGAGCTCTCACTCAGAACCCTAGCATAGGAGGCAGATGATCACCTGAGGCCCTCTGCACAGAGAAGGAACCGGCTTCGGAAAGCATCATGGGTTTCTCCTGCCTCCTCAGCTGGTATCCCCAGTTCTAGGAAGGCAGAACAGGTCATTGAGAGGTACAGCTTGGCTTCTGGATCACGACACAGGAGCAAAGTGGTGGATGAATCATGTCTGTGAACAACGAGATGTGAACAGCCCAGCATAGGACACAGAGTTGCCAACATGATGGGCCTAGTGGTTCACTGCTAGGTCTGATTTAAGAAAGACACCTGGATAGGACGACGTAAGAACCATCTCTGGGTCCCCAAGGGTGGGTTGGGAGCTGAGCTACGCCCGTAGCTGGCCAGGGGCCATAGGGACTCTCATGGGTCTGGAGGGTGTTGCATGGGGGCTGCCACACGGTGACTCATGAGTGTGGTGGATAGGGGCCTCAAAGTGGGCCAGCTCTGCCCAGACCAGAGCCTCCTGCTTCCTGTGGAGCGTCTCTGGAGCCTGTGTGACCGCGTGGCCGGAGAGCGTGGTCTTGGGGCAGACAGATGCAAGAGGCTGCCCCGGATGGAAGTTGTCTGCATTTGGAGGCAGGAAACAACACAGGACTCCCCCTGCGGTTGGTATGCCTACTCTTAAGGTGTCTCATGCCTGCCTGCATCTGCCTGCCCTATACCCTCAGGATCCAGGTGTCCTTTTGGAACCGGGGATCAGGAGCCAGAGGGGCTAGGAGCCTGATACTCCTGCCTCAGGTGTCTGGGCAGGCATTCTGGTCCTCTTGCCTTGGGCTGCCAGGGTGAGGGTACCTGGGAGGCTGTTGCACCGGTCTGTGCAGGAGACCAAGAAGATTAAATAAAGGAGATGATGCACATTCATTAAAAATGAACACTGCAGAAAAGTTAGGTTAAACTGCCAAATAAAGTCATTTTTAAAATGGCCACACCCTGTGCCAGTGTTCAATCTTGTGCGACCTGCCGACTGTACGATAATCGTACATTTCAGAGCCGTGAATCATTGTTTACCAACCATTCCTGTTGGTAGGAACCCTATGTTTTCATTGTCTTTGCTAAATTTTTGATTTTCTGAATTGAGGATGGGTCTTCCTTATACACGTTAGTATAGACATTACCCTGAAAACCTAGAACATACAATAGTTAAGTATTGAATGTACAAATGATACAGAGTGAAAAGATACATCATTTTTAAAACAGAATGTGAGGCCCTGCTGGGCTCTGGGGTATGTCCTGGTGATGGGCTAATGTTGACAACGGGCTGTTCGGGGATGGTGATAAAGCATCCGAAGCACATTGACTCTGTTTCCCCACAGCTTTCTTCACTGGGGAGAGCAGAGGTCTTAACTGTGCACGCCTCTTCACTCCAAACTATTACTGCTCGTACAGTTCTAACAATTATGATTACATTACGTCTCTTCCACAAGCAAGAATGTCTTTCCTCGGTGTATCTTTTCCCCCCCAACTCCTTTAATGGAAGAAGAAAAGGAAAAAGAAGGGAAGAAAAAGAAAAGAAAATAGAAGGACGAAGTCCTTAAGTATTTCCAGAAGTGTCCTGTATAGAAAACGGCCTTGCATTTAATATTCATATGACTTGACCTCAAGCACTTAATAGCCTCATTGCGTTTAGGTCTAGGGCAGTGATTTCTCTAGAATTCCTAGAAAGGGAGCTCCACAAGGGCAGAGGGAGATCATGAGGGACTCTGAGTGTATACGTTTTTGTGTGAGGAAAAGCATATAGGACCCTTGGCCTGAAACTGGACGAAAACATTCTTTCTTAGATAAATTTTAAGGTTGCATGAGTAGTTTGTGATCTTTATTTTAAATAGTCAAACCCAGAAGTCTGTAGAGAGTGAAATTCCCACTTTGCTTCTCTATTCCATCTCATGGCCCTCCTTCAAGGTTGGTGTTCTGGGTTCTTTTGGCTTTTTTGTGTGTGGAATTAATTAATTACTTTTTTATTGGTACGTGATAGATATACATGGTTTCAAGGTATATTAAATAATTTAATACATTCATAAAATTCACAAAGATCAAATAAGTTTACTGAATATTATCCACCACCGGAAATATTTGTGTGAATGCTAGAACCATTCAAATTCTTCTCTTCTTGCTATTTTGAAGTGTACATTGGATTATTGTGGACTATAGTCACCTTACTGATTTATTTAATTAACTGTACTTATTTCAAGAATGAGCAGAAATAAGGCCTAGTATTACATAAATCAGTAAGATGACCATATGTTTGTGTCCATTAATCACCTTCCTTTCATTCTCTGTACCCTCTCCTCTTCCCACGCTCTGGTAACCAACCACCAGTCTACTCTCTGTCTTCATGAGATCCACTTCATAGCTTGCACGTGAGTGAGAACATGTCATATGTCTTTCTATGCTGGGCTTATTTTACTTAACATAATGGCCTCCATGTTCATGCATGCTGTTGCAAATGATAGGATTTCACTCCTTTGTTATGGTTGAATAGTACTCTACTGTGTATATGTACCACATTTTCTTTATGAGTTCATTGTTGTTGGACACTTAGATTGATTCCATATCTTGGCTATGTCATTTTGATACAGTGCAGATGTCGTTTTGATACAGATTTCCTTTTTTTTTTTTTTTTTTTTTTTTTGGCGGGGGTTTTCTCTTTTTTCCCCCGGGGGGGGGCGATGGGGCGATCTCGGGGCCCCCCCAACCCTCCCCCCCTCGGTATGGGGCATTTTCCTC
>NW_022436994.1:4675461-4723231 GCF_009761245.1 Sapajus apella
TACCCAGGCTGGAGTGCAATGGCGCAATCTCGGCTCACCGCAACCTCTGCCTCCTGGGTTCAGGCAATTCTCCTGCCTCAGCCTCCTGAGTAGCCAGGATTACAGGCACGTGCCACCATGCCCAGCTAATTTTTTGTAGTTTTAGTAGAGATGGGGTTTCACCATGTTGACCAGGATGGTCTCGATCTCTTGACCTTGTGATCCACCCGCCTCGGCCTCCCAAAGTGCTGGGATTACAGGCTTGAGCCATCGCGCCCGGCCAGATTTCCTTTCTTTTGGATATATACCCAGCAGTGGAATTGCTGCATCACATGGTAGTTCTATTTCTAGTTTTCTGAGGAACCTTTATATTGTTCTCCATAGGGGCTGCACTAATTTACATTCCCACCAACAGAATACAAGGGGTCCCCTTTGGTACATTCTCCCCAGTATCTATTATTCCCTTTTTGATAATAGTCATTTTAACTGGGGTGAGATGATATCTCATTGTGTTTTTGATTTGTATTTTTCTGATAAATAGTGATATTGACCATTTTTGGGCTATACCTGTTGGCCATTTGTGTGTCTTCTTTTAGAGATGTCTGTTCACATGTTTTGTCCATTTTTAAATTGGATTACTTGTTTTTTTTTTTTTGCTATGGAGTTGTTTGAATTCTTTATACATTCTGGTTATTAATCTCCTGTCAAATGAGTAGTTTACAAATAGTTTCTGTCATTCTCTCTCTGTTTGGAATTCCTGGGCGCAGACACCCTCGGATTTGCAGCTTTCCGCTTTTGACTGCAGTGTTGCCTATTCCTGGTGCTTAGCAATTTGCCTCCTTTATTAAATACTTGCCTTCTGTCAGTGCTGTGTGAAGGACTCTGGGAATTGCATCATTTCATCCTTGCATGAAGTTGGGACTGTTTTGTTCTCAGTTTACAGTTGAGGAAATTGAGGCACAGAGTGGCTGAGCTGCCCTCACCCAAGCTGCTGGGGCTGTGTCCTGTGGGACCAGCCATGGAGCCCATGTCCCATGGCTCCTTTAGAGCTCTTGCATGCCTTCCAACGCTGCTTCCCATGCTGGAGGCCTACCGTGCTCTACTATATTTAAGTCGGCTCCTGTCCAGGCATTTTTTCCATGAGTTCAGCAAAGATTTCAGCTGCTTGGCCCTGTGCTGAGAGATGGGATACAGCAGTAATCAGGGCAGATAGGATTCCTGGCCTCAGAGCTGCTGCTTCTTGGGGAAAGGGACACAAAAAAAGTTGGCAGGAAGAAGAACAGCACTAGCAAGCCTGATGTGTTCTGCATAAGAAGAGGCAGCCAAGGGCTGAGCTATAGACTCGCGTGGAGAGGGTCTGGAGTGGGCCAGGTGGCCTGATGGGGAGTGTTGATGCTCCAAGGAGGCTATGAGCAGGGGAAGGCGGAAGGTGGCCAGGGCCACAGGTTTGAAAAAATTCCAAGTACAAGGCAGAGAGCATGCAAAGGCCACGAGGGAGGATAGAGTTTTGAGAATTTGGAAGCCAGGCAGGTGAGCAAAGTGACTCCAGCATGGGACAACAGTGTCTGGGCAGCCTGCAGATGAGGCACGAGCCCCATGGGTCAGGCCTGGCAGCTGTTGCTGGGAAATTGTGTGCATTTGAAGTACAGAGGGTGACGATGTCATCTGGTGGGCTCCCCAGAGCTAGAGCTGGTTGAGTGGGAAGCAGTGAGGATGCTCAGAGACAGGGCAGCTGAGTCCCAGTTCAGATGCGGGGCAAAGGCCTGGAGTTGGCAGCAGAGATAGAAGGAAGTTTGCAGCCAATGAGCTGTGGTGGCAGATGACATGGAAGGAAGGCGGAAGAGCAAGTTAGGCATGGAGAACTCTGGTTTCTGCCTTGTGCAGTTTGGTGGGTGCCATGAACTGAGGGAGGGGAGGGAGTTAGGCAGGCACATTTAGGTTGCTTCTAGTTTTTCTGTATAAAATGTGTAGTAAACATTCCTTGTATGTATGTGTATGTGTACAGGTGTGTACGTGTGTGAGTCTTTCTGTAGGATAAGCTGTTCCAAGTAGAATGCCCATGCCTGAGACTAAAGCCTGAAAGCTGCTGCCCCGGCTCCCGCGGGCCTCCCCACGCCTGTATGGTATGACCCCTCGCCAGTTTAGAGGAGCCCTGTCACTCTTCAGGCCATTCTCAACGCTGGGTAGTCCTGGTCCTTTTCATTTTCAGCTATCGATTATAGCTCATGTTTGTGTATGTCTCCCTGCCTCCCAGAGAAGTTCAGATGTTTCACATGTCTGCTTCGCAAATTGCTTGCTTGTATCCTCTCCGCATTTTTATGATGGACTGCGTATATCCTACCTGTTATTTCAATAAAGAAGAGATTAAATGCAGATTGTTGGCTGCATGGCACTGCAAATATTTCGTCCCAAGGCTTTTTGCCTGTCTTTAGATTTGTCTGTAGGGTCTTTTGCTGAACAGGAGTTGGTTTTTTCTTCGTGGCTTCAAGGTTAAGAATCTTGCCTATGAAGGTCTTCCTCACTCAGATTTTATAACCTCCTTCTTCTCTATTATCTCCTAGTAGTTTAGTAGTTCTTGTAATGTTTAAGTCATCATTCTCTAAGGCACATGTGGGCGGCAAGGATATGACCTTGGGATCTTACTGAGCGTAAGTTGTCAGCTGTCCATGACCTTATTTTTAATTTATGTGTCATCATTCACCTCCGTCTACATTCTCTTACTGTATTCTGTAGATGGACATGTCTCTCCCTGTATCTGTAAATCAACAAGCTGAGTTCCTTGAAGAGAGGGCCTTCCTTGGGGTCATATTGCTTTAACTCACTGATACGGAGGTAGAGTGGCCCTCAGCAAAGTGAGGGCTTCCCTTCAAAGGAGGTGGTGCGTTTCTATCCTTCTGGTCTTCTTCCGGGTTCCTCAGAAGTTTACCATTTTCTTCAGAGGATCTCGTATATATTCTTAAGTGTGTTATTTTGGTTGCTTCTGCGAATTAAATCATTTTCACCGTTAGACTTACTAGGTGTCTTAGAGCTGTGGAGAAGGGCTGGGAAGGGTTTGTAGCTTGCTCTAGGATTGCAGTCCTATTAAATGTTCACATTGCTTCTAATTATTTTTCAGTGTATGGTCTTGCATTTCATCTGTAAATAGTGATGGTGTATTAGTCTGTTCTTGCACTGCTTGAAGAAACACCTGAGACTGGTTAATTCATCAAGAAAAGAGCTTTAATTCACTCCCAATTTCGCAGGCTGCACAGGGAACCTGGCAGCGTCTGCTTGGCTTCTGAGGAGGCCTCAGGAAACCTACAATCAAGGTGGAAGGTGACAGAGGAAGCAGGCACATTTTATATGGCTGCAGGAAGAGGCACATAAGTGGGGGGAGGTGCCACACACTTAAACAACAAGGTCTTGTGAGAACTCCATCACAACAGCACAACGAGGATGGCACCAAACCATTCATGAAGGGTCTGCCACCATGGTCCAGTCACCTTCTACAGGCCCCACCTCCATCCGACACTGGAGATGACAGTTTGACATGAGATTTGGTGGGGACATGGAACCAAACCATATCAGATGGTTTTTAAAAAGCCATTTCAGTGGGGGGATGGAGGCAGCAAACCACCATGGCATGTGTATACCTATGTAACAATCTTGCAAGATCTGCACATGTACCCAGAATTTAAAGTATAATTAAAAAAAAATCTTTTTCAATTCAACATTTACACCTTGTTTCTGTTTCTTATTTCACCTTATTTTCTAGGCCTCTAGGATAGTTATGGCTGATACTGCCATTGTAAGAGCTTTCAGGCCCTAATTGTAATGGGGATGTCATTTGTGCGTCTTCATTACGTGTGCCACTTGCCTGCTGGAAGTTTTGGGTAGATGCTTTTTATCCGGTTAAGGGGGTTCCTTATTTATACCTCATCACTAAAATCTTTAATTATTGGCAGGCAGGGGATTTAAAAAGAAATTCTGTTGTCTTCTGTGCTTTGGATTTCAGGCTCACTCTTGTAGCTTTTCTTTCTTTTCTAGCAAGCAATTGAAAGAATCAAAATGAAGAGAAGCCTTACAATAATTGCAAAAGTTTTCTATCTTTCTCATGGTACAAATAATATTTTATGAAGACCACAAACTGTTGCAGGGATTCAAACGTCCAGGTATCTGTTGACTTGCCTCTTGGCTCTGCTGTTGATTAGCTGTGTGGCCTTGGCATGTAATTACCGTCTTCCTTCTAGCCTTGTTTTCTGCATCTGTAAAATGGGGGTAACCGTGCTGCCTCAAAGGATTGATACCTAGTTGTTCTTAATTAAAAACCACCTATCTTTGCATGTTGTGTTTTGCGTCTCACATGCCTTTTACTTCCTTGAATTTGATCTTCGAAAAGCCCTCCCGTGAGAGATTGTAAAGCATTTGGTAAGTTTCCGACAGGTCATAGGTTGTCAGTCAAGAGTGGCTGCCCTTTCCATGGGTACAGTTATCATAGCTGTCACCATCATCTTGGGTGGCATTATCCGAGTCAGGAATGGCCGCGAGCCCTGGGATTTTAGTCCCAGGGATCCTGTATGCTCGGTTGTGGAGCGAAGACACGTACCACTCTTGTTTCAGCTTCAGCACGTGGTGCCACGGTAAAAATACTCATGTTCGTAGTTGCAGATTTGACTCTTCCGGATGAATAGTAGCATATATTTTTGTGCCAAGTACACACTATTTTAACTACTTTTGCTTTAGGGTGCATTTTACTATGTGATGAGTAATTCTCCCTTAATGTTCTATGCTTGACCATCTTACCACTTACTTTGTTAGTTTTAGGATTATTCCACTGGTTCTAAGAAAAACTCAGCTTGAATTTAGATAGATATATACTGCATTTCATTTATAAAGTTGTTTTGGATATTTGTATTTTAAGAGAATTAATCCTTATTATGTTTAATCTTTCCATTTAGGAACTAGCGTGTTTCCGTTAATTTAGGTCTTTTTATATCTCCTAAGTGCTATGATATTTTGTGATTTGTATAGGATTATTCTTAGGGCTAACGTAAAATGTGCATACATATATATAAGCCATTATGAGTGTGGTCTTTTCTGTAGGTTTTCTGCTGAGTCACTGTTCTGTGCACGTGTGCATGTGTGCATGTGTATTTATCCTGCCTCTCACCGATCTGCTGGCCTTTGGCTAGTTTTAGAGCAGTGTTCTGCCTCTATCTGGTAGGCAGCCTCTCACCTCCCTGGGCTTCTGGCCTGTGTGGCCGTGGGGTTATCATGCTCTCTGGCTAACCCATCTTTGTGCTTGCTTGGCTGGTGGCTCCTGGAGGCCCCACACTGAGGATTGTTGGGCATGTTGGTCCTGCTTGACCTTGAAGTTGAGACTCAGATGGAGCCTGAGCCTGTTTACACATTTTGGCTAAGTTTTGTTGGTTTCAGTGACGGTGGCAGTTCAGAAGCTGTTCTTGGGGTGTCCGTGCTCTGCCTCCTGGCCATTCACTGTCTCCATGGCCCTCTCCTGGTGTCTGTTGGTGGACAGGTTAGTGAGGAAAAGACCTTCCTAGGATTGGGCCTGATGAATAGGTCCCTGGCGGCTGAGTGGCTGCTGAGCCTTTCTGCATGTTTGGTGAATTGAAGGTACAGCCGCCCTCCTATTCCACAGGTTGTGCATCTGTGGCTTCCGCGTCCTTGGATTCAGGTAACCATGGATAAAAATATTCAAAAAACCCCCCAAACAATCAAATATAACAATAAAACTTAATTCAAATAAAAATGATGCAGCCTAAAAGCTATGTTCATAGCATTTGCATCGTATCAGGTATTGTAATTCATCTAGAAATGTTTTAAAGTGAGTGGAAGTGTGTAGGTCATACGCAAATACTACTCCATTTTATATGAGGGACTGGAGCATCCTCCGATGGATTTTGGTGTCTGTGGGGTCCTAGACGCAATTTGCCATGGGTGCTGAGGGACCATGTTGGCAGTGAGGTGGGATGGTTTTTGTTTTTGCTTCCTTCTGCTGCCGGCTTCCATGGGCCTCCTGTTCTATCATCTTCACCAGGAAAGGATCT
Source organism: Sapajus apella (assembly GCF_009761245.1). Lineage (NCBI taxonomy): Eukaryota > Metazoa > Chordata > Mammalia > Primates > Cebidae > Sapajus > Sapajus apella. The sequence goes on from NW_022436994.1 coordinate 4,681,488, forward strand.
GTGGCTGCTGGGTTTACATTACTGAATGAAGATGCCAGAAGATACACCTGATAAAAGTGGTGTGAAGTGTGTGGCATTTCTTTTCTTTTGAGGCAGGGACTCACCCTGTCACCCAGGCTAGAGTGCAGTGATGCGATCTCGGCCCAGTGCAGCCTTGAGCTCCTGGGCTCAAGTGATCCTCCCACCTCAGCCTCCTAAATAGCTGGGATGACAGTTGCCCACCACCACACCCAGCTAATTTTTTAAAAAAGATTTTTATTTGTAGAAACGGGGTCACACTATATTGCCATAACCGATCTCAAAGCAAACCTCTAGCCTTGGTTTCCCAAAGCGTCGGGATTACCGGCGTGAGCCACTGTGCCCAGCCTGTATTTCATAGTTAATTGTTTCAGCTTTAAGCTGTCCACAGGTTCTGGCAATAGCATTCTGAAATTTTATAATTACTTTTTAGAAATGTGCCTTTTAATTCCATTCTGTTTACATATTTCTCAATTTGTCTTCATAAGCACCCTCTTATTCTGGGAAAACACAGTTGTCTCTGCTATCAGTACAATATGGAGTTTAATTTTTTTTAACTAAAAGTATTCTGGCATTCTGTCCGCTTCTGAGAAGGCCTAGACTTCACTGGCCGAACGGGCTGAATACCCTCATCATGAAAGTTAAGATTTGTCGAGTGTCTAAATAGTCACTGTTATTACTCTAAATATTCAGTGTGAGAAAGCTAGACAGAAGGAAAACTTTATATAAGCTTGGGAATTTTTGGAAGATATCAAAGATACTAAACAGAAATCAAGAGGCCCTTTGTTTCTGGGATATTTTGGAAGTAAGTTAAGACGTTATTTATTTTTGCCCAGGTTAGTATATTCTTTAAGATCTCAAGTTTATGTGATGTCCAACTAGAAATCACATAAGAAGCCTGTCCTGACTGATAGGCAGATAGCCGCATGAGCCCTTTAGACTCTAACTTCTGTCGGGGTAAGTGTGTGAAGCCTCCTGGTCTGTAGTCGGGCTGTTGGTGGTCTGGGTGTTGGTGCTAGATGGGGCCACCGTAAACAGAGCCGAGAGGTTGTGTTTGCATCAGGCTCTCCCCTGTGTGTCGATGGGCAGGCACTGAGGTTATTGAGGAGGCATTGTATCCTGTATTTTACTAACTCTTCTCAGTTTATCAGGTTCAAAGATCACATTGTCTTTTTGGTCAACTGTAAATATCAACTTCCTTGAAAGTAGACAAAAATGGGTGAAGTGGCATTGGGTTTGATAGGGCAAGTATATTTCATTTTACCTTAATGATGTATTTAATTTATCTTGCCCATGAGAAAAAGCAAATCTTTTAAGCACATGTCTTAAAATTTGAAGCCACATGCCTGAAGATGCATTGGGAGGTGGTCCTGGCATTCGAATCAGAATCAAGGGAAGGATTAGGCTCTCTGGAAATGGAACACGCATCATGATATGAGAATTAGCGGTGCTTCATACGCTGTCGTGATGGTGACCCTAAGTCCATTTCCCAGTGCTCCCATTGCCATGTCATAGACCCTCAAACCTGTTTGACCCTGCATCTTTTTTTCTTATCTTGTAGTCACTTAAGCTACTAGAACTTAGAAATATTCTGGTTGACATATTCATCTTGATATTTTTCAAACTTCCAGTTTCTTTGAAAGGGTTAGAGCAGGTACCCTTAAGAAAATGCTTTTGCATAGGCAGATGATGCTCAACTTTGATCAGTGTCATAATCATGTATCACATATCTCCCCTTTTGGTCCTAAAAAGACCAGCATCCCCTTTAAACATTAGCAAGCTTCATAGGTTGCAGGTGACTGTTGTGTTTCACACCTGAAAATGGGAGAATTCTTTGTGGTGTTGTAGTTAATGATGACTAGCGCATTTGTTTAATGTTTGCTATGTGTTGGGCCCTGTCCTAAGTCTTTACATGCATTAGCTCATTTAATCCTAATAAAAGCTCTGTGAGAGAGATACTGTTTGCATGCTGACTTTATAGTTGGGAACACTGAGCCCCAATGACTCAATAATTTGCCCAGACATCAGCCGCTAAGGGGTGGTATCTGGAGATGAACCAGGGCTCTCTGGAGCCTGGATTCTTAGGAAGCAGGTTCAGTGGGTCTTGTTCTAAAAAACAGCCATTTGATGGCTATAGTTGCACATTGGTCTTTTTATTTCTGGGCCCAGGACTTCTTCATATCAGGTAAGAGGCAGGGGCAGGTTTCATTTTCACCATTTAACGATTAGGAAAATGTAGCTTCTGAGTCCTTCATGGAGGGATCTGTTGAGAGCACCCACCTTGCAGGCAGGGGACCTCCTCCATCCAGCACAACAGTGATGGGAGGCTCCTAGGTGGCACCCTTGCTGCATGCCAGTCACACTGCTACGTCATTCTGTGAGTTTGATTTAGACATGTTGAAATCCAGTGGCATTCCAGTGCAGTGTATTAAAATCCTCAGTGAGGTGGGTTTCATCCCATGCCCTGCAGTGGGGCCAGAGCCAGGGAAGACCAGCCCAGGTCACTACAGAGTCTCCTCTGGCAGGGATTTGACTTGGTCTCCACCCTCTTCTCCACGCCAAGAACACACCTGTGGACTGGGGCCTCTGTGCCTTGAGCTCTCAGTTCATAAGACTTGAATGATGAATCCAAGATCAGAGCCAGGATTGGAAGCCCAGGTCTGCCTGCTCTGCACCCCGCTTGTGGATGCATGTGTACCATGCAGAATGCCCAGCGGGGTCTCTGTTGAGAACACTAGTGCCAGGCACTGTGGGCTGGGGCCAGGTCTGACACGGAGGCAGGTCCCTGCTGGGTGGGCCAAAGGTTGTGGCCTGGGAGAACTCTGAGAAGGACATGGACTTTGACAAGTGAATTCTAGGTAACTTTGCCTTGCAAGAGGTCAAAGGTCTGTGCCCTTCGTACCCTGCCGGCCTTGGAGGCAGCTTGCTTTGGAGATGCAGAGTTATTCAGGCAGTGAGCGGAGAGCCCAGGACATCTTCCCTCTGTCCTCTGTCTCAGCATCACATGGCAACTAGAAAGCTACATCTTATGTTGTCATGTCTGTGTTTGGTTCTTTGGAACACTCTTTTAAATGATCTTCTTGGAAAAAAAAAAAGTCTTTTATGTCTGTTTTAAAAGTTTTATTCCTGGGCTCAGAATATAAGTTCATTTGTGTAAATTCTACAGAAGTTCAGTGATGGCCTCTTTGACTTTCCAGCTTTGGCGCTGACCACGATGCTGAGCAGGAAGCAGCAGCCGCAGGCCCAGTGACTGGCGGCTCAGTAACCAGCAGCCCGGTGACCGGCAGCCAGGCCTTCACCTGGGTCCTCTCAGTGAAGCCAGGGTGGCCATCCCAGCAGGCAAAGCTACTGAGCTGAGCCATCTCCTGACAGGTAATCCCTGTGCGTGACACTAGTCACTAGTGCCTTTCTTTGCAGGAGAGTCGCCTGCTCAATATTGATTAAGGTGGTCGGTGAATGCGTGTCACTGTAGGTAGAGGCTTGATACTAGACCCTTTATTCCAAAGGGAGTCTCCCGTCTCTGTTCCCTCTCTCCCACTCCTCGTTGGCTTGGCTCTGCTTGGGGACACCGGGCTGAGTCAGGAAGGGACGGGAGAGCATGGGCTGCAGCAGAGCCAGGCTGTGCACATGCTCCTTACTGACGTGCCTCTGGGCCTCACGGGTCTCCCTATGCCCTTCTGTAAAGTGGGGGTGACGCTGCCTGCCTCCCGGGTCACTCTGGGGACCCCCCTTGTGAGCCTCAGGAGTTGGTAGCTGTTGTTCTGAAGATGGGCTAGAACACAGTGTGGGAGGGTCTTGCCCTGTGCCTTGTTCCTGATGTGTGTGTTAGTGTGCCCTTGCCTCAGTCCGTGCAGAGACTGGGGACCCTGTAACTAACGGAGGCCCTGGGCAGTGCTGGCGCCCCGGCCCTCTCTTAGCACATCAGCCTCAGGTGGCCCTTTCTGGGAATGGACCTTCTTTGTCCTGCTCGGCCCTGGGTATGGGATTCTTACAGTGCCGTTGGCAGGTCTGAGATGGTAGCTGAAGATGCAGGTAGAGAGCTGAGGCCAGAACGGCTTTAGCACACAGACGGGGAGCCTTTGCCCCAGAGTGGAGGATGCTGGTAGCTCAGGCTGCCCCGCAGTATCCCGCAGACTGGGTGGCTACACAATAGAAGCTTGCTTCCTTACGGTTCTGGAGGCCGGAAGCCTGAGGTCAAGGGGAGAGTTGAGTTGGTTCCTCCTGAGGCCTCTCTCCTGGGCTTGCAGATGGCTGTCTTCCCACGGTGTCCTCACCTGCTCTTCCCTCTGGACCTGTCTGTGTTTTAATCTCCCCCTCCTGTAAGGACACCAGTTGTATTGGATTAGGGCCCATCCTTGTGACCTGGTTTTAACTTAGTGACCTCTGTAAAGACTCTGTCTCCAAGTACAGTCACATTCTGAAGTCCTCGGGGGGCTTTCACACAGAAATGTTTGGGAACACAGCTCAGCCCAGGCCAGGAGCCCGAAGGGAGGCTAGGGGCCCTGGGTCCTGCCGGTTACCTTCCCTCATATCCACACCCTTGGTAGGAAGGTTCTGGGTTGTCTTTTTCCAAATGTCTGCCTTATGTTAGCCGCTGAATGACATTTTACACGTCCCCTTCTAAATTCAAAAGGTGTGCACGTGGGCGTTTTCCTTCTTCCCTCCAGACAGCTCATACTGCCGTTGCTTTTTTTCTGAGAGTCCATGCCCCTGCGTAGAGAAGTCCTGGCGCCAGTGAGGAGGGGGAGCTGTCTCCTGCACCTCCCGCCCTGGTCATGCGTGAACCGTGACCTCCCCCGACTGCCACTGCCCTGCCAGAGAAGTGGGCTGTGCTGTCAGGATGGACTGTCTTTTGTAAAACAGGCCCCTTGCCCTCCTAGTCACAGCATAGGTGGGTGAAGGTAGCAGACCTCCTGATCTCACAGTGGATCAGAGAAGAAGCCACCGCTTTGTGGCCAGTGGCTCTACCCCTTCCATGCCTGAGACCAAGGGCAGGGCTCCAGGGCGGCTGGGTCCCTCATCTTGCCTCTTGGCTGCTCATTGCAGATGGCATGCAGTGCCGGAACCGTCAGGCAGGCGTGTGGGCTGCAGGAAGGTGGCCCTGCGATGCTTGGTCTGGGAGTGCTGTGCTCAGGCAGGCGGTCGCCCTCCTCGGACCTGTCTGCCCCTTTGTGTTGCCCGAGATCCTTCATCGGTGACACAGATTTGTTGTGAGTGATGCTGAGATTCTTTGAGATTTGGGACGAGTTTTCTTTCTGGCAAGGCTTTACAGTGTTGAAGAGGCACACCTGAAAAAGGTAGACAGCCATCTCTCACCAGCCCCGCGCCCACGTCCTGCATCACCGACAGCCTTGCACTTCCTGCCTTTTCTTCCTGGTCATGTCATGCAAAGGGAGCTCTCCTTCCCAGCCTCTGCATTCCGATAGCCTGATTAGGGACTGCTTGGCATGGACATGGCGTTGAAATAAAACTTCATTTCTCAGTTAGTCTTTGTGGCTTTGGCTTGAAATCTGATTACCACTGGCAGCTGACGGAGCAGGTCCACCTGTGTGGGTGGCTCTACTCGGTGGGGTGCCTCCTCCATCCTCCAGGAGGGAGACGCGGAGTCTGTGGCCATCCATAGCCCCATTTGACAAGTTTTAGTTCCTCGAGGGGTCGGCAGGTGTTGAATGAGACATGGCCTTCCAGGGAATGCTCTGGAAAGTAGTTTCACTTTTTAGGCCATGAAACTTTTCCTTGACTTGGGACACTCAGATGGGCTCCCTCCTGTCCATCAGGTGAATGAGTGAATGTGGGCACCCATGTGGTACTTGGTACTGCCCGAGTGCCGGGGCACCATGGTCGCAAGATGGCCCCAGCCCTTGCCTGCAAGGAATGTATTTTTGGTAGAAAGATACCCTATTTGGAACTCATGTTCTGCTTTACCTAGCAGTTGAAGCCCAGTCCCCTGGGGTTTCAGAAAAATGCTGTAAAGTGAGTCTGAAAAGAACTAGTCATTGTCAGAGTAGACTTCAGTTTACAGAGTGTCTCAGACGAGGGCACCCAGGTCTGGATGTGATGGGACCCGAGGTGGGAATCCCAGACCGTCTAGTGACGAGCCATGGCACTAGAATGGGGGAACCGGCTGCGCCTCAGGGCAACCCTCCCGCTGTCCTTCACTGCTCACTGCTTCTAAGAGCCAGCCCTGTTTGTTTTGGGGTCAAGGAGGGAGAGGCAGAAATATGCAAATGGTCCTAATGGTCTCAGTTTCCATTCTTTAGCTCTTGGACCCAAAGAGACCTCCGAGTGTTTCCCTCAGGCCTGTGATTCCTTGGGGACCATAGCTTGGCTCTCCCTTGTCCCCATTTTTGTTTACTTGTCTTGTTCTCATTGGAGAAGTTTTAGGGGTTGCCTGGGGTTCAAAGCATCACATCCCCAAATTCAGTGTCCACTGCAGCAGCTTCTGCCTTGCGGAGCTCAGCCTCAGAGAAAGAGCTCTGCTCTCCTGCTCATGGCCCTTGGAGACTGGCCCAGCCATGATGGGGCCGCTCTTGCTGGGCTCTTATTCACACAGGAGGGTGACTCTCATGACCCTGCTCACCCTTGGGACGCAGTCAGGGGAGGACTCATTATCATTACACCAGCCTACCGTAGCGTCACAGAGCTTGACTAAGGTCATTTCTCTGCCCAGATGCTCCAATGCGTGGTTCTTTCCCATTTACAGGAGAGTTTGAACCAAAAAACTTGCAGAAACTAACCAAGAATGGTATGCGTTGCATCTTGCTCTTTCCAAGGAAAGGAAACTTGTACAGTTGTGCCATGGAACTGTTTCACTCCTCGAGGTCCCATAGCTTTTCCCATCCGAAAGTTCTTTGAGAAACTCCTGTGTACCTTAATGTTGCCTCAGCCTTCCTTTTTTGACATCCTCTCAACTTTTGGCTTCTGTAACGTGAGCCCCCCCGATTCTCCCAGTTATCCTTTCCTATTTTTGTAGCCCCTCATTTTCCCCCCTAATAACTTTGCTTCACTGTCCTCCTCATAGGAGAGCACTCACGCATTCTCCCATTGAGTTCTTCTTGTCTTGTTTCTGCCTCACTTGGGGCACTTAACCTGCACACCTTGACTCTAATTTTGCACGAGCTTCCCTTCCTCACTGGATGGCACTGGGAAAGCTTGGGTCAGGCGTCATTCATATGCCTTGGCATTCCTGATCAGCCAGCGAGATTCCGCAACAGCATATTTAAGTAAAGTGTCTTTAAACAGAAACACACGTAAAACAAGGTTATGTATTGATTGGCTGATGAAAATGTGACCAGCTCATAGAAACCTAACTCTGTTATTCCCCTAGGGACAAAGACTCACCATCCACTAACTCAGTGCACAAGATGACTTTAAAGCAGTTCACTATACCACAAATAAGGAGAATTGCTCCACGTGTTCTTGGTCACACCAAATTCCTTGATATCCACCTGCCCCCAAATTGTTTTCATTCTTTTTTTAACCAGTTCAATTTAGGTATAATTCATTCAGCACGATAAACTGCACATATTTAAAATATGCAAACGGATACATTTTGACATATGTGAAGCCATCATCAAGTAACCAAGGTAATGAAAATATTCATCACCTCCCACACTTCCTGGTGCCCCTTTGCAGTTCTTCCTTCCCACCCTTTCACTGATCTGTTTTCTCTCAGTATAGATTGCTTGCATTTCCTAGAGTGTTGCATAAAGGAATCAGTTTATTTTATCTGGCCTCTGGCTATTTATTTTGAGATTCATCTATCAATAGTTCTCGTCTTCTTAATGCTAAGGAGTATTCCATTGTATAGATGCCTCACAGTTGGCTCATTCATCTGCTTCTTGATGGACATTTGGGTGGTTTCCAGGTTTTCGCTCTTTCAGACACAGCTTCCGTAGATCGCTTTATCTGTATCTGAGCTTCTTTCTGGGCTTCTAGGAAAGTGGTGTCCTTCCATTTTTCCTTCTTTCTGGATTGGATCTCTTCCTGCTGGGGTTCTGGGCGTCTGGATTGGGCATGGCTGTGGGTCTACCTGGAGTCTGAGCTCTGGCCTGATGCAGAGGGGTAGAAATGGTGAGGAGGGCAGTGTCCAAGGCAAGCCGAGGCTGGGACATGGTGTGTCACTCATAGGTCAGCGAGCTCTCGGACCCCATGGGTCATCACCTTTGTTCATTCTTGGCGAGTCTGATTAGCAGGCTTGGGGGCCACCAAGCGAACCACTATGGAACCTCAGAGTGTACCCTTGTTTATTGACTCCATTCATGTCATAGCTGGGTAGAGATGATTCCTGGGAGAGCTGTTCTCTGACAGCCTAGGATGTTGTTTGGAAGGGCCCATCCATCCTTCTGACCAGTGAAGAGTTATTTTGGGACCCAGGAGATGAGGGGAGGCTTGATGCTGGGACCTAGGGTAATTTGTTGTCCAGAGTGTCCGCTGTCTTTGCTCTCCTTCTAAAGTGGCTGGCATAGTTAGGTTGGAGACTTGCATATCCTTTGTGATGTACAAACCTGTCTCTTCGGGTATTGACAACAGGCTGTTTGACTTCACAGATGGGGGTAGGCATGGGAAACCTAAGCATATACTCCTCTGTATAGCTCTGTCTGTGGTCGGTTATTAGAACTGCGGGGCTGTGTTCCCTAGCACTTCTAGATGTTTTGCCCCAAGAGAGACTCTTGGCAGGCTCGATGTGTGCGGTGATCGTTGGAGCTTCTGTTGAATAGGATTGCCCTGAAATGGAGGCATAGGGGGAGAATGGCAACCAGTGAATACCTCCTCCGTGTGCACACCTGCTTAGGTGGAAAACAAGAAACAGTGCAGGAAAGCCCTTTTCATTTTATTTATTTTGTTCTTTGTCCAGCAAAGTTAACTTTTCAGAAAGGTTTTCTATATGAGTGGTAATAGCAGAGTCGACCAAGATATTGCTTATGGTCATCCTTGAAATTTATTATTAAAAAAGAAGATAACATTTGCAAAGAACTTTCTGCCTTGGCAGCTCCTAAGGGAGTTCGGTTCCTGAGGTTGAGAGGGAGCTGGTTTTAGGGTACTTCCCTAGTGGGAGCTGCCAGAGGGCTCCTCTGTGGTTCTGTAGACAATCTGCAGGCCAGACATTCCAACTGTCTTCATGAAATAGATTCTTCCTTTTTTTTTTTTTTGCCCCCACTCGGGAGAGCAGGGCCAGCCAGACAACAATCTCATCAAGGGAGTAGCAGGATCAACAGGCTACAGTCTGTCCTAAATTGAAAGGAAGATTAAAATTTTTTTTAAGTTACAGTTTCAATTAAGAGAAGATGGAAGAATGTAATAACATGAGGTGAGATTTATGATAAGGAGTACAAACTCCACTTGAATTCTTACATTTAAAGCATTTCTTGCTTTCAGAAGTAATAGAGCTATGGACCTGAAGATGGGATGGAGGAGGGAAGAGGGTAACCTTTCAAAGGTGCCCTCTCTTTGTACTGTTAATGGTTATTTTGATGGATTTCTTCATAGACAAACGAGTTGATGAGTGGGGGTCCAGAGTGGGCGTGATTGGTGCAGATGATTGCATTAGAAGATGATTACTTAGTTACTGCAGTGTTTAGAACCAGTGGAAGAAAAATGCTTTGAAAATGACAAATTCTGCAAATTATACAAACTTTCTAAGAAAAACTTCTGGAGGTTATTTATAGGAGCTCTCGTAATATAGGAGGAGTGTAGCCAGAGTAGAAAAAAAATCTATGTTTATTGAAGCAAAAGTATTTAAAATTCTATTTCATAATTATACATTAAGGAATTTTATAGCAATCCAAAGGCATGGTGGCTCATGCCTGTAATCCCAGCACTTTGGGAGGCCGAGGCAGGTGGATCACCTGAGGTCAGGAGTTTGAGATCAGCCTGGCCAACATGGTGAAACGCTGTCTCTGCTTAAAATAAAAAAATTAGCTGGGCGAGGTGGTGGGCGCCTATTATCCAAGCTACTTGGGAGGCTGAGGCAGGAGGATGGCTTGAACCTGGGAGGTGGAGGTTGCAGTGAGCCGAGATTACACCACTGCACTCCATCCTGGGTGACAGAGCAAGACTCCACCTCAATAAAAGAAAAACAATACAAATTTTACATAAAATTGACTAATGTGTTTATAAACATCTAGACCTTTGGAGTTTGACCAATCTTGGCATCCTCTTGATGGTGGTCTAGACCCACCCACCCTTTTATAGGTGAGAGAACAAGAGTTTTTATTTAATATGTCTTTTAATTTAGCACCTCTTTATAAAGTAGGGGTTCTCATTTCTTACAGCCTTTTGGAAACAAATGTCCTAGTAGCCTTTCCCTGGTTTGAGGATTAGAGGAGTTACATTTTACACACGTGGGTTTCACTGTCTCTCTGAAACCTGATTATTTTACTTCAAAGTCTTTGTGGTGAAGTTGGGTATCATTGCCCTTTACACAGTGCTATTCCAGGAGCACTGTGGGGTCCAAAGGCCTCGGTCCCTACCACAACAGCTAAACACGGGTTGCTTACATTCCTGAGCCCCAGGCTCCTCCTCAGTGACCCTCAGGGTATTATTAGGAAGAATGAAAAGGAAAACGGAAGTCAGTGCTTAGCTGAGAACCTGGACCATCATAAATGTTCCACAAAGCCTTGTTCTTTACCCCCCACCCCATCCTTGGTACCCTGATTTTATCAGCATTCTCCCAGCCTATTCTGTGTGCCTTCACCTCTGTGGTTTTGTTATGCTGTTTCTCCTGCCTCTTTTCTCCACTTCTGATTTCTTTCTCCACTCCACCACTTTCCCGAGCTCACTTCTCAACATCAGCTGTGACACCCTCCTCAGCTGCTGTGGTGACCACTTGTGTCCATCTGCATGGCACTTGGCCTACAGCAGGCAGTGTGCAAGCAGGCATGTACTGTCTGATGTCCACTTCTAACACTAGCAAGCAGCTGCTCTGTCATGGGCTATGGGGCCTCCTTCAGGGTGATGGGCAGAGAAGAGGAAAACCCATACCCAGGGCTTCCTTAATTAATCCGATTCCACAGGACCCTCTTAAAGATGGGGTGATTACATTCACTTGTTAGAGCAGATCTACTCCCTCCCCACCCTGAAGCAACAGTGTCACTAGCATCAGCAGGTGGGGATGAGAACAGTCCCCAGCCCGCCTTCTGGAATTTTCCACCTGCATGTATGCGTCCTGCCTTGTAGAATTTTCCACTTGCACGCATGCATCCTGCCTTCTAGAATTTTCCACCTGCATGCATGTGTCCTGCCTTCTGGTATTTCCTACCTTCACACATGTGTTCTGCCTTCTAGAATTTCCCACCTTCACACATGCCCTCTGCCTTCTGGAATCCCACCTGCCCATGCGTCCTGCTTTCTAGAACTTTCCACCTGCACACATGCCTCCTGCCTTCTGGAATCCCACCTGCCCATGCGTCCTGCCTTCTAGAACTTCCCACCTGCACACATGCTTCCTGCCTTCTGGAATCCCACCTGCCCATGCGTCCTGCCTTCTAGAACTTCCCACCTGCACGCATACGTCCTGCCATCTGGAATTTCCCACCTGCACGCATGCATCCTGCCCACTTGTTGTCTCCCATGCCTTTCCTATCTCAGTGCCTGGAGATGCCTTCCTTCTACCTGCCGAGGCCAGAGGTTGCCACTCCGCTTTTCCTTCACATGTCCCACCTGCTAATTCAGAATGCATCACTTCTCCCCGGAGCATCCAAGGCCCAGGTGCAGGATTCTGCTAACTGATTTCTCAGCTTCTCTCCTCTCAGGCAGCCTATTTTCAGCAGAGAAGCTGGGGCCCCACGGAGCTGCTCTGCTCCATGCTTGCATGCCATTTCTCTTCGCATCAGAGCAGGGCCTTCACAGTGAGCGCAGCACCCGCGTGCTTAGTCAGCTGGGGTGAAACGGAGGAGGAGGGGGGAGGGAGAAAAATCCCAAAGGGTTGGAGAGGGGGTAAATCCATCTTTGAAAATGTTTCACTTCACTTCTCCTCTTGAGAGAGCTGCCTTGCTAGATTAAAGGCTGCAGAAGTGCTGGAAGAGAGGAAAACATTTGACTTCGTAGAAAACCTGAACTTGTTTGTCTGTAAAGTGCCTTTTGTTTCCGTGGATTTGGAAGGAATGGTGGGGACCGGCTCCAGAGTGCTGCTTTGCGTTGCAGGTTTCCTCCTCAAGAGCAGGAGTCCCAGCACCAGGCCTGGTTCAGCTGCCGCTCCTGGGCTTCTGGCTTAGGGATAAGTCTTTTGTCTTCCTCGCTGTAGTGCCCACCGCCAGCAACCGTGACGCTGAAAGTTAATGCTTCAAATAAGTTTCGAGAGAATTTCACTGCAGAAACGGGGGCTTCGGAGAGACTGCTGATTTAAGGGGTTAGACAGCGGGTTTTGAACATGCTTTGTCAACGCCTGCAGAGGGATCCAGAGAGAGAAAGCAAGAGCCAGAGGAGGACAAGGTTAAGAGAAAGGTCCCTTTACTTCCCCCCATCCTTCCCTCCTAAAGTGGGAAATGCACAGAAATGTTCATGGGCCCAGGAGACGGAGGACGTGGGCAGGAAGAAGTCATGAATGGAGGCCGAGAGCACAGGATGGCTCACATAGGTCCAGGCCAGGGGAGCCTTGGGGACTGGAGGCCTGGGGGGCAGAGACTGGGTGGTGTATAGGCCGGGAAGTGGTCTGGGTGTTCTGCAAGGAGGGGTTTGGGGATGCTGCACTGGAAAGGGTGGGGGCGGGAAGTTTAGAGCAGTGAAGGAAAAGCCTCTTTTGAGGAAAAGCCTCTTTTGTGGAAAAGTGAGTAGCTGAGGGTGAATGAACATTTGCGGCACAGCAGAGAGAGTCCGCAGGGAGTGTTTCTGGTGATTGCTGTTAGTGGTTGCTGTGACTATCTTGGTGCTGCTGAGGAAAAGCCCGTAGGAGTCCACACAGTTCCTGGGTCTGGCGGTGTCACCCAGGGGGTGCCCGCTCCTCCCTTATTTCATTAGAATCCTGGTCTTAGGTATAAAGGAAAATAAATTGCTCCTCGGTTTACAGGATTTACAGGGTTGCATCCTGATAAACCCATCATAAGACACAAATTTCTTAAGTTGAAAATACATTCAGTGCTGACAACACAGTAGATGGTGCCCAATCTGATGATGGTTGGACTCTTTTAATTTTAATTTTTTGATCGAATAATGGTTTGCGTTTTTGGCTTTTTGATGGTGTGAAATCCACAAGCGTTCTGTAGAAACTACAACCCAAATGGTAAGTTGTAAGGAGAGTCTCAACTAAAAACGAGGTTACATGCTCATCAACCCATCGTAAAGACGAAAAATCCCGAGTTGAACCATCGTCAAGTTGGGAACCATCTGTACAGCTGTCACTTCCTCAGAAGAGACCAGGCTTTTTCTGGGGCATGTGTGGGTACACACTGCCACGCCTCTTTCTCAGCGGCACCCAGGGCAGCATCCTTACAGCTCAGACACTGGACTCTGGGGCCCCATTGGGAAGACAGCGAATCACAGGCCTTGTTCAAAATTTGCCGAGAAAATGAGATTAAGATCTGATGCCACTGTCTTCCATATTTCCTAATTTAACCAGAGAGCTCACTTTAGCATCTAGAAAGTGTGATTAACTTTTTGAGGCCTTTTCTTTAGGTGAAAAGAAGTCTTCTATGAGTTATTTGGATTTTATTACAAGGACAAGTGGTTTACTATCAGGTGTTGATTGGAATGACTTTGGAGCGCATATAATTTATAAAGTGTTTAAATCTGAATCCAAGGGCTGCTTTATAGAGCATCTTTTATTTTTCAGATAAAGTTCTAGCCGTTTTTCTAACAATTACAAAATTCAGTATTTTTAGGCAGGAAAGACAGATCTGAATGGTTTTGATTTTCCTTCCTGTTGGCTTCATCTATTCCCAAAGGAAGACAGTGCTTCTGGACCCGTGGGGCGGGGTAGTTGGTAATGTGTTGTCATGGTAATTGCTCCCGACTTTGTCTTAATTGATTTGGTCTCTTAATTTTTGTCTCTCTTTTTGTAATTTAAATGTACAAAGATCTGTTCCTTGGAAGACGGCCAAAGGCGTTCAGTAATTCGTAAGAATTTATAAAATTCGAGCATCAAGGATTATCAGAAGTAATGATTCTAAAGGTAGAAACAAATCTTTAATGATTTAGAAAAATACTAACATATCAGAGAAAAATAAGTTCTTTTAAAAGGAACCCAATTTTAAATCTGTATTTAAATAATACACATTGTAAATTTAAAATTACAGTTGATCCTTGAACAACATGGATTTGGACTGTGTGAGTCTATTTATATGTGGAGTTTTTTCAGTAATTACTAGAAAATTTTTTGGAGATTTGCGACAGTTTGAAAAATCTTACAAACAGCATAGCCTAGAGATGCCAAAAAAGTTAAGAAAAGGCTATGTCGTGAATACATAAAATATATGTAGAACACTAGGCTGTTACTGTAAAATATATACAAATCTGTTATAAAAAGTTAAAGTTTGTCAAAACTTAAACACAGACCATACATGGAGCCATTTGCTGAGAGAAGTGTAAAAAAATCATGAAGGTGCGGTATGAAATCATAACTGCATAGAATTAACTGTAGTATGTCCTGCACTTAATTTCATAGTTATGAAATAATTACTGCACTACTGTTAACAATTCCACTGTTGCCGTGAGCTCAAATGTTGCAAGTATCCACTTGAAATGCTGTGTGATGCCAATCATCTCTCTGTGAGAAGCTCCCTTCCCAGTGAGTTGCTCATCGCATTAAAAAGTGACCTCCTGTAGGTCTTGTGTGTTTCTCGTGTTTAATGCAATACAGTGAAGTTTGAATAATACAGGGGACCCATACAAAGTGCCGCTAGTGAAGCTGGAAGTGCTCCCAAGGAGCTGACTTTATTTTAAGAATACAGTATGTAATACATATACCATGTCAAATGTGTGTTAATTGACTTTATGTTACTGATAAGGCTTCTGGTCAACGGTAGACTGTTAGTAGGTAAGTTTTTGGGGAGTAAAAAAATTGTACATGGACTTTTAACTGCATGGGGCGTTGGTGCTCCAACCCCTACCTCATTCAGGGCTCAGCTGTGTAATGGTTTTTCCTCTCTCCCCATTTTCTCCATACCAGTATTCCCAGGGTGCATAAAGGCAGGATGCTTTGTCCCTGAAGCACCTGATACTGCTCCCTCCCTGCTGTCCTTTTCTTTGACTCCAGCCTGCTGGCCTGTGATGGTTCCACGCGGTTTCCTTTCTTTTCCATGAGGTCTTGTGGTGGTGGTGTTGCAGCGCCTGCGTCCTAACCTGTGTGATTGAGACAGTACCTGACCCGTTCCACGGTGTGTTCAGGCTTCAGTGTACACATGGGCTCCTCTTGTCTGCACATACCTACCACAGCAGGGCTAGGTATCCAGTCTCCGGTGAATACGGCTGTAAGAAGACTGCACGTGGAGGTGGCCTTCATCACCCTTGCCTCTTTTCAGGGCTAGAAGACTGGTGTTTTTCTCTGATGAGGCTTTTAGGGTGGAGGGATTTGAGGATCTTCTGCCTGCGGATAGCCTAGTCTGTTTTCTGTGGTTACCTTTGCTCAGATTTTTTCTTGACTTCTCTTGACTTTCTGGGTCTCAAATCAGGTGGGTCACTGCATTAACAGTCCTGCCCTGGGCCTTCATGCCTGTGTGTGGACCACAGCAAGGTAAAAGTAAAGACCTTTCAGTGCTAGTGGTGAGGGTGCCTAGAAAATGAAAAGTAATTTCTGGTGTTGGCCTCTCCTGGTTCTCCTGAGTAGGATCTCTCTGTTGGAGTTCCCTGCTGTTCTTCAGGACTCAGGGTCTGGATCTGCGGAGAGCAGATCCCAGCCCTGACTAGGTAGCTAGGCAGTGGGAGCGACTGCTGGCCAGGTTGCTTGGAGTCTGCCTCATCGGTTGAGTGGGGATGATGCTGGTGTCTCTGCACCACAGGTTTGTTTAGGAGACTTGATGCTCCCCACAAATGGCAGTAGGGATGTGGCCACCATAAAGTGGCAGTGTGCTTAGCAGAGCTGCGTGCTCTGACCCACACTCACATTTCAAAGCCATCGTATCGATATAAGAATCTGCGCTTTTCTGTTGGGAGGCTGAGCAGACTACTGAGGTGGAAGGAACTGTAGATGCGTGAGTGGAATACGCCACACAAGTCTTTTCCAAACCGCTGAGAATAAAAAACTCAAAGGTCACCCTCATACCTATGGTTACCTATAGACCCTTGTACCTAATAACGTGCAATGAGGTCATTCTTTGCGGGAGATAATTAAAATAGCTCTTGAATCTATGCCTTCTCCCCCTTCCCCCATCAATGCATTGTGGAAGAAAAGTAGAAATTGGTGTTCAAAAAGGCATTCTTTGTATTTGCATAGACCAAAAAACCCGAGGTGTTTTTTTTTTTGTTTGTTTTGTTTTTTGTTGTTGTTGTTGTTGTTAAGGCAGGAAGCCGAACAGGTACATCTTCGAGTTAGGAATCTAGAACCCAGGATTCAGTTAGGGCATTTTGAGGAACTGAGTATAGTTTTTACTTCAAGCACTGTGGTAACAGCGGGTTCCCCCTTCCCAGCTCCCAGGAAGTGGGATGTGATTCTTCAAAGCTTTACTGAATTTTTCCCCCCATGTTTTTCCCCCTGCAAACATAGAAATGAACACTAATTTAAAGAAAAGAGATGAGTGGTGGGGCTCACCTTTGGAAACACCTGGGAGCTCGTAACAGTATTGTCCCCAACTCCTTCCATATCCTGAGATTCATTTTCCTTGGTCTGGGATGCCGCCTGGACATGCAGAGTCTTCCCCTCTCCCCACTGTGATGTAATGTGCAGCCCGGTAGTTGGGACTAGGCCAGCAGTAGAATCACCTAAGGGCTTGTGGAAGCATGTGTTACGGGACCCCACCCCCTCCACTGAGTTTCTGGTTTAGTAGGTCAGGGCCTGGGCTTCAGACTTTGTATATTAACAAGCCCCTAGGTGATTCCCATGCCGTTTGTCCAGGGACCATCATTTGAAAACCCTAAGACTCTAGGATTCTGGTTAAGGGCATAAACTCTTGGACCGAGCTCTGCCTCCTTCACTGAGTCCCATCACCATTCCTTGGGTCTTCATCTCAGCACTTCATTTTCCAGTTGTGATCAGGCTGTGTGTGTGTGTGTGTTTACACACAGAATACATAAAGAGCACTGAGCCAAGGGCCTGCTATTAACAGGTACTTCAGAATCTTCTTTCCTTCTCTTGACAAATTATGGTCATTGATTAGTTCTTCCATCCAAGGTAGGTGGAGTTTGGGTTTTACTCAATTTCTTCTTCACTATTTATATTTTAAGTATTTTTACTTTAGGTTTTTTTTTTTTTCTGATTTGGGTATGTACTTTATGTAAAAATTAAAATTTCAGCAAAATTACTGTATGATCAAAAATCGTTGTATGTCATTGTTTAAAATTTCGTATGTTTTTCTTGACTATGCATTTAAGAGATTTGTCTTTTATTATATTTTTTTGATTTTAATACATTTTGTTATGCTTTGCTTTCTGATTTGTTTTTGACTATTTTCTTTCTGATTCAAGATGGATGGATTGGTGTTCATTTATTTTGTCTTTATAAAAGATGTCAGTGTCTCATGGCTTCATTTTGTCTTGACACATGGGGGTCTAGCACTGTATTCTATCTTTATTGCCTCCTTGAATCAGTTATTTAGGCCAGAGCTTGTTTTTAATTTTCAAGTGCCTGATTTTTTTTTTTTTTTTTTTAAGGCATATGTTACTAATTTATGGTTTTCTTGTATTTGGCTGTAGCATGGAGCCCCTTGGCACATTGGCCTGCGGTCCCTGTCTCAGTGCTGGACATGGGGAGTCCGTCTGCAGCTGTATGCAGGCTGGGAGGAGGCGGCCTGCAGCAGGTTTTTTCTTGGGGCCGTGTTCTGTATCTCCAGAGATCTTTGCATTTTTGAAAAATGTGCTGCTATTCTTTGTGGTTTATAGCATTTAAAAAAATACTAATGTTGCAAATGTTTATAAATATTTGCAAATGCTTGTTTTTCATAAATATAAATGAATGCCTTCTCATTACCCATTATCCCAATTTCTTTGTCCTGCATAATAAACCAACATCTGCAACAACTAGTTTCCCTCAGTTTCTCCTTGAGAGTCTCATAGTTTTTGTTGATTGTTTTAATGTAGACTTTTTATTAAACCTGCTTTTAATTGTAGATTTGTGGATCTTGATACCTTGCTGTTTGGAGGATAAAGGCCTACTACTGTTTTTATTCATTATCGATTATGCTTTTATCAGTGTGATATGCTTTTTAGTATTTGGATTATTGTTTCTTTGCCTTAAGTGACACTTGACTATCATGGCTACCATTGCTTTTATTTTGCTTGCATTGTGTTTGGTTTTTATATCTACCCATTCTGTCTTTTTCTTTTCTAGCTCCCTTTTTAAACCTTTTCTGTTTGCCTTGAGTATTTTTTTTATTAGAATAGTTTTAATATTGTTTCGAAAAGGAGAACTGGATGACTGATATTTACAGCTGTGTCTTCTCTCTCCTGTTGTAAGTTGGATGTTGGATTTTGAATGTCTCTTCATCTGTTTTCCCTTTGATGTTTAAAGAATTATTAGTTTATTTTTATCTTTTTATTATGGTTTAGAATGTAAATATTGTTTTCCATTCTACATGTCATAATCTTAATATACCACGTACATTGCTCAATTATAGTTTTCTTAATAAAGAGTATGATCCTCTGGCTTTTATGGAAGGTATAGCTTTTAAAACAATTCTACAATGATTTCAGACAAAACTTCTTTCTAAGATTTTAAATTTTAAATTGAATTTTATTACTTAACCTGGCCATCAGTAATTATGCAGCTTTCCTTACTAGTCAGCAAGTCTTTCGTGGGTCCCTGTTGCTATGTGCTGTTCTGAGTATAACAGGGAAGAAGACTGAGTTCTTGAACAAGATGGGGTCTGTGACTATCTCAGAATTGAAGCTGTCAGGAACTGGTTGTCGCCATGGAGAAGATACACCAGGGCGATGAGCTAGAACTGTGTGCCACTTCCGTGGGTCAGATGTGGCAGACACGCGACTGTCATCTGAGTGTCTTGCAAGTTGGGGCCAGCATTCAGGGGGAGAGAGGACAACATCTGAAACATGCTTCTTGGAAAGTACAGTGTAGATTTCCTAAGAAAATGCGGTACACTGTTCTAGCAGTGTTAAATGCACATTTTTGATTTGTGGCTAAATAACAAAAGAAAGGATTTGTATGGCACAGCCATGTGACTTTCCCTCCAGCCTCACATCCGGGCTGGCTAGGTTCATTTCAGCAGATGAGCTGTGTTTCCTAAGAGAGGGAGTCACTGGAAGAGTTGGCCTAAGAGCTGTGGTGTTTGCTGGGAACATTTCTGGCTCTTTTGAGCCAGGAAGGAGAGAAGTGAGGACTGAGGGGTGAAGGGGGGATAGAAAGGGCAAGGCCAGTGGGATAGCCTCTTCATGTCCTGGACAGCATTTGGGTGTGAAGGGGCAGGCATGGGAGGGGACATGAGGGAGCGGGCTCCCTAACTGAGGTTGGTAACCCCGATGTTGACCACAAGCCCGAATACAGCCCTGCCTTATTTTCAAACTGTGGGTTTCAACCTATTTTCAGGTCTTGAAATCAAGTTGGTAGGTCATGAAAAGCTTTTTAAATAAATATAATAGAACAGAAAAGGAAATATGAGAGTGGATTGCATGGGTTCTTGGCATGCACTTGGCACATCACCATGTGTAATGAGCCACCTGCCACTCGGGATGGACAAGGTGAGCATAGTTGAGTCACGGACATGTTATTTGGTCATCTGCTTATTGGCATTGCGAGAGAGGATGTCCATTTGACCATCTTTTCAGATGGGAATGTGAACGCTCTGCAATTTAAATCCACCATAAACATAACTTGCGATTAGCTGTGATGTGAGGGCTGAAGAGTATATCATCTGTGGTCTGCCAGACTGTGGAGTTTCAGTTAGGAACACCCAATGTACTTTTCAGAAAAAGTGTTAATGGGTGCAACGTTTATCAAGTTTATGACAATTGTATCATCTTAATTTAACTAGTACAAATTACCCTAACATGGAAAGAAAAGCCAACCCATATAATCAGAAAAACAAAGATACTCAGCTTCAGCTGCTGGACCCAGAAGTGTAAATATTGGCATTGTTGAGAAAAATGTTGACTTTAGAATGAGTAAACTTTTGACTCTGCCTGAACGATTTTTCTGAACTGTAGTCTAGTAAAGAAGTTTAAACTTTTTCATGAAGATTATTTAAATTTTTGTTAATTAAAATCCACAGATTTTAATACATTATTTATAATGGCAATCTCGCAAAGGAGGGTTTGACCTTCGGTATTAAAAGAACAATGTGAAATCAACACTGCAAGCCAAACTTGTTAGTAAGCCCCTTTAATAAAGGGGAGCAAAAGGACAACAGATACTGATACAATTTCTTAATCGTCTGACAACTGTTAATGAGAGTCTTTAGTTATTGTAGACATAAAGCTGCTATCTGCCTACTAGCTTATAAAACGATTCCTCGTTATCTATGAATATGAATCACATCATTTTGATAAATCAGCTGATGATTAGAACCCGAACTCTTTAAAGTAGCACAGTAGATCATCCAATTTGTATAACTGTAGGATGTTCAGAAGTGAAGTTTTTATCTGGGCATGGTGGTGAACTCCTCTAGTCCCATAGTCCCAGCTGCCTGGGAGACGAAGGATCTTTTGAGCCCACGAGTTTGAGGCTGCAGCAAACTGTGATCATACCACTGCTCTCCAGCCTGATTAACAGAAGGAGACCCTGTCCCTGAACATTCCATGTATGTATTTATCACATTTGGTTTGTCTGTTCACGCATTATTCATTAATTCATCAGTAGGCACTTGGGTTCCTTCTACCTTTTGGCTATTATGAATAATGCTGCTATGCACATGGATACAGAAGAACCTGAGCCTCTGCTTTTGATTAGTTTGTATTATATGCTTAGAAGTAGAATTGCTATTACAGGCTTAGAAGTGGATCATATGTTAATTCTGTGTTTAATTTTTTTGAGGAATTACCATATTGTTTTCAACCACAGCAGCACCATTTTGCATTCCTACCAGCAATGCACAAGGGTTCCAGTTTCTCCACATCCTTACCAATACTTGTGGTTATTATTTCTTATATCAGTCATCCCAGTGGGTGTCAGGTGGTATCTTGTTGCGGTTCAGATTTGCATTTCCCTAATGACCAGTGATGTTGAGGACCTTTTCATGTGCTTTTAGGTCATTTGCCTATCTTCTTTGGAGAAATGTCTACTCAAGCCCTTTGTGCCTTTTAAAATTGGGTTGCTTGTGTTTTTTTGTAGACATTCTTCATTGGATTAGTCTGTTGCAGTTTTTTTTTTTTTGAGATGGAGTTTTGTTCTTGTTGTCCAGGCTGGAGTGCAGTGGCATGATCTGGGCTTGCTGCAACCTCCGCCTCCGGGTTCAAGCAATTCTCCTGTCTCAGCCTCCTGAGTAGCTGGGATTAAAGGCACCCACTACCATGCCCGGCTAATTTTTGTGTATTTAGTAGAGATGGGGTTTCACCATGTTGGCCAGGCTGGTCTTGAACTCCTAACCTCAGGTGATCTGCCTGCCTCAGCTTCCCTAAATGTTGGGATTACAGGTGTGAGCCACCACACCCGGCCTTGTCTGTTCTTATATTGCTATAAAGAACTACCTGAGATGGGGTAACTTATAAAGAAGAGTTTATAATTTTAATTGCCTCACAGTTCCACAGACTGTACAGGAAACATGGCTGGGAAGGCCTCAGGAAACTTAATTGTGGCGGAACGTGAAGGGGAACGAGGCACTTCTTACGTGGCTGGAGCAAAAGAAAGACTGAAGGGGTAGGTGCTATGTACTTTTAAACAACCAGATCCTGGGAGGACTTTATCATGAGACAGCACTAGGGGGATGGTGGTAGGCCATTAGAAACCACCTCCATGATGCAGTCACCTCTTACCAGGCCCCACCTCCGACGCTGGGGATCATAGTTCAACATGAGATTTGGGTGCGGTCACAGAACCAAACGTATCATTTATATATAATACATACATATATGTTATGATACAGGATAAATGTTTATGTTATGTACATTTAATCCCTTATCAGATAAATGCTTTGTAAGTACTTTTTCCATTCTATGTGTTGTCTTTATAATCTTTTGAAAGCATCCTTTGATGTACAAAAGTTTTGAATTTTGGTGAAACCCAATTTATTTTTTGTCTGTACCTTTGGTGTCATGTCTGGGAAATAATTGTCATATTTAATGTCATGAAGATTTTTCCCTGTCTTTACTTCTAAGAGTTTTGCAGTTTTAGCTCTTAAATGTTTAGGCCTTTCATCCATTTTGAGTTACTTTTTGTTTACAGTGTAAGGTTAGGGTCCAACTTCATTTTGTTGCATGCTGATGTCCAGTTTTCTTAGGACCATTAAAAAAAATTATTTTATTCTTATTTTTTTGAAGCAGTCTCACTGTTGCCCTGGCCGGAGTACAGTGGCATTATCACAGCTAACTGCATCCTCAATCCCTGGGCTTAATTGATCCTCCTGCCTCGGCCTCCCAACTAGCTGGGACTGCAGGTGCACATGACCATGCCTGGCTACTTTTTTTTAGAGGCAGTGTTTAAGCCTGTTGTTCAGGCTGTTCTCAAACTCCTGGGCTCAAGCAGTCCACTGAGTCACCACACACAGCCCCTAGAACCATTCACTTATTGAAAAGACTTTCTTTTCATCCTTATTGAAAATCAGTGGACCCTATATGTGAGGATTTATTTCTGGGCTATTTTAGTCCATTGATATATGTCGGTCCTTATGTTACTACCAGACTGTTTTGATTACTGTAGCATGGTAGTGTTTTTTGTTATTGTTTGTTTTATTTTGTTTTTTGAGATGAAGTCTGGCTCTGTCGCCCAGGCTGGAGTGCAGTGGCACTAGCTCGGCTCACTGTAACCTCCACCTCCCAGGTTCAAGTGATTCCCCTACCTCAGCCTCCCAAGTAGCTGGGGTTACAGGCACATACCAACACACCCGGCTAATTTTTGTATTTTTAGTCGAGATGAGGTTTCATCATGTTGGCCAGGCTGATCTCAAACTCTTGACCTCAAGTGATCTGCCCGCCTTGGCCTCCCAGAGTGCTGAGTTTGCAGGTGTGAGTCACCATGCCTAGCCATTAGTAAGTTTTGAAATCAGGAAGTGTGAGTTTTCTAACTGTGTTCTTTTTCAAGATTGTTTTGGCTGTTCAGGTCCCTTGAGAAACCATATGAATTTTAGAATGACCTTTTTTTTTTGTTGTTGTTTTTTGTTCTCTTCCAGTTTTTTTTTTTTTTTCTGTAGTTTACTCAAAGGCAAACAAAAATCTTTGTCTCAACATTATATAAAAATCTTCTCCAAAAGAAAAAACCAAATTTCATGTTTGCATTGGTGGATCTTTAATGCTAAAGCTACTTTTAAATAAAATGTTACAAATCTATACAGTTTCAAGTAGCTTGACCATAAGGTAAAATTTTCATAAACTTTTTAGAGCCCTTTCCAATTTTCATTGAAGAGCAGATCAGTTTTTTTAAGGAAACCCTGTTATTCAGACACCTGGGCCCACATCCTGGCCATGTGTCGGTATGCTTTCATTTTAATGTTCAACCTACGGAAAAATTTAAATAATTCCATTTCAATCTTAGCCAACTTGCTCATGCCCACAGAACTTTACAGGATCTGCCCTTTACAAACCCTGTGCTCAATTTCTGCAAAAAAAAAAAAAGCCTTTAGTATTGATAGGGATTACAATGAATTTGTAGATTGCTTTAGGTAGTCTTTCATCTTAACAATATTAGTTCCTTCAACTCATGAACACAGGATGTCTTACCGTTTATTTATGTCTTTATTATATTATTTCAGCAATGTTTTATAATTCTTAGTGTACAAGTAGTTCACCTCCTTGATTACATGTATTTCTAAATATTTTGTTACTGTTGATGCTATTGTAAGTGGAATTCTTTTTCTTAATCTTCTGTTGGATTGTTCTTTATTTATAAACACAAATGGTTTTTGGGTATTCCTTTGCTGAACTTATTTACTAGCTCTATAGTTTTTTATTACGGAATCGTTAGGGGTTTTACCTGTAAGATTATGTCATATATCATCTCTGAACCTTCTTTTTCTTGTCACAGTGCTCTGGCTAGGACTTCCAATACTGTGTTGAATAGAGTTGGTGAAAGTTGGTGTCCTTGTCTTGTTCCTGATCTCAGGGGAGAAGCTTTTCATCTTTCACCATTAAGCATGATGTTAGCTGTGGATTGTTACATTTTATTAGAGACCAGAGGTAACCCAGCACTCTTACTATGTCTAACTATAGTTTACTTGTCCTGAGGAAGCTGTTCCACTGGGCTTGTGGGACGCACATTTTCCTGGCTGAGAAGCAACCCTCTTTGACAAATACTTTCAAAGGTGATATTTAGGTAATAAAATTGGCATATTAAGTGATATTTTTGAGTCTTAACACGCATTAAGTTAGAAACTTCAGGGAGAAAATAGCAATATATTTTGATATGTGGAACACATCCAGGAATTCCAGAGGGCCAATGGGTCTGCACGGGCGAGCTGGGAGACTGGGAGATGACGCAGCAGTGAGGTGTGCGTGTGGGGCATGGGCAGCTGGTGGGATGTGGCAGAACCATCACCCAGCGTGGCAGGGCGGCCAAGAGGACACTCCTTCCTCTCGCAGGCCCTCAGAGATGTGTGTGAAGGGGAGAGAAACAGGTCCCTGCAGTTAGGGGAGAAGGTGGAAGGAGTATTTAGAGATGGGGCTAGGACTTGGGAGGCAGTGGGGTGAGGGGCAGAATGAGGAGACGCACAAGGCTGGGCTGCTGGTGTGGGAGGCAGAGGCTGCCTGGCTGCCCGCAGGAGACATCCAGGTGTGGTCCTGCGATGGCAGAAAAGGATTTCAAACCACTGGTCCACCTTGAGGGCTGGGGGTGCTGGCCTGTCCAGTGAAACCAAGCCTCTATGTGTATGGATATAAATATATATATTTAAATATATAATGTTATATAATTTATATAAAATTAAATGTAATATTTAAATATATATATAAACATATATTTATATTCACATATGTTCAATATAGAGAGATTTATTTTAAGGAACTTGCAAGTCTGAAATCTGCAGGGCAGGTGGGCTGGACACTCACGCAGGAATTGCCGCAGTCTTTAGGTTAAATGTTTTTTCGCTAGGTAATCTCAGTGTTTGCTCTCAAGGCCTTCTGTGGATTGGGTAATGCCGCTGTTAAGGGTCATTTCCTTTAAGCCAAGTGATTGTAGACATTAACCACACCTACAGAATACCTTCACGCAAGAGCCAGACTGGTGTTTGACTAAGTGACTGGGAATTAGAGCCCGGGCGGTTGACGTGTAACACCAGCTGTCCCGAGGACAGGCTGACTGCCAGCGGAGAAGAGAAGGCTGAGGCCTTGGGGCTGCGGGTCGTGGCAGAGGTGGAGGGTGGATGCCGGCCACAGTTCTCACATAGGTTGGGGACATTGGGTCATGGACACACTCCCTCCATCTTGCCAGCACTTCCACTGCTATGGACCAGTTTCTTTCAGCCCCAACAGAGTGTTCTGGAGCCATTCTTTGGTGGTTTGAAGGATTCTAGCAAAACTCTTGCAGAAAACATGGTTGGTGGTAAATTTTACAGATCTGAGATGCTTCTGTTCCTTTTAGCTGTGATGAGAATTTTATAGTGATTTTATATTGTGGGTCTGTGTTAGTTTGGTAAGGCTGTCATAATGTCACCAGAGACTGGGGAGCGGGCGAGGGGGCTTAAACAGCTGTAATCCATTTCCCACAGTCCTGGATCCCGGAAGTCCATGATCAAGATGTCCACCAATTTGGTTTCTCTTGAGGCCTCTGTCCTTGGCTTGCACATGGCCATTTTCTCTCAGTGTCTGAACATGGTGTTCCCTCTGTATATGTTTGTGTTCTAGTCTTTTCTTCTTATAAGAAGAAATACACCACTTGTATTGGATTAGGGCCCGTCCTTATCATCTCATTTTAACTTAATTACCTGCTTAAATATCCTCTTCCCAAATATGGTCGCTTTCTGAGGTCCTTGGGGCTAGGGCTGCGACTTAGGAACTTGGGGAGAATGCAGTTCGTCCCATAACAGGGTCTTGTCTTGACTTTTGTTGTTATTCTCATTGTTAGAATTAATATTCCTCATTTTATGCGGTGTTAGGTGCTGTGGCCTGCAAGGGAGAGTGTGGAATAAGTTTGTTGGGCTGGATACCTACTGAGAATTCCAGTTTGTTCCATGACTGGTAGATCTAGCATTCCCTCGGTGCTGTTCCGTGGTCCTGGCTCCAGACGCACACGCAGTCCCCACCAGTCTTCTTTGGAATTTGTCTGAATCCTGATTTCTGAAAGCATGATGGAGTTTGCAGGATGTTAATAGGTGTTAGAGGGAAGAAAGGTGAGGCAGTGCAGGGGAGCGCTGGGAATGTGTGAGTTAAATTTAGAGGGCCTGATGTCACCCTCACCACTCTGGGCACCCTTCCACCCCACAGATGTCTGACCTCGCAGATGACTTCTCAGGGCCCCATAGTTGGGGACCATCTCTGCACGTCGGCAGAAAGCTGCGTCCCGAGCAAGCATCCTCACGACTGCCCGTTCAGGATGTCGCACTCGAACCAGCCATATGTCGTGGATTTTTTTTCTGGCTTGGCTTCTCACAGTCTGTCTTTATTCCAGGTGCTCCAGTGCAGTAAATGTAATTTGAAGAAGGCAGAAGGAACCCATGGCTTTAGCCGGCTGCCCAGATTCCTTTTTGCAGCATCCGTACTACCAGGTATGGGCGAGCACGTTGTCTGACCCCGGCCCGATGGTGCTGGTTGAGGGCCAGGGCACACGTCGCCAGCAGCCATGGATCATTTCTGTCACTCTCAGGTCACCAGGACATGCTGGAGCAGGGCCTGATGACAAGTCCTGTGGTGCAGAGGCCCACGGCCCTTTCCTTCTTGGTCTACTGTGTCTCGCTTTGTTTTGTAAGACAGTGTTGTCATGCTCCCGTTTGACCGTGCGTCCTTTTCTAAAGGAGTTCTATTGTACAGAGTTGCCCGCTGAGAGCCGCGATTCCATGTTAGGGATGAAGCAGGCACTGTGTTTTCACCTCCTGGGTCACGCCAGACACTCCTGATGATGGTTTCTGCGGTGATGGCGGATGTCGGGACGTTCACCTGGAGACATGTCCTCACAGCGTGAGGGAGTGGGAAGGAGAAAGGGCTTGGTGTCTTAACAGGTGGCTTCTTGGCCTGGTTGTTGCCTGCCTGTTCTAGAGGGAGTTCTCTCCACAGATTGGCTCTTTCCTTTCCTGAGAGCCCCAGGGGAGTTATGTGGGAGAACAAGTTCATTTCTGTTCCTTCACTTTCTCTGTCTCGTCTTCATGAGCTGCGAGAACAGTTTCATCTGCAAGTTCCCTTCATCTTCTGAAACGGCTTTTATTTGAACCTTCACTTGGCGGTCTCGAAGGATGCATTTTTAAGGGATGGTCCTTGGTTCCTTAGAGTTGATTCACGAATCCTGACTTGTCCTTATACATGCTTTTGTCATTGGAAGTACTTACGCCATCTCTCCCAGGCCTGTGACTTTTCAGCTGGAGCAGTCCTAGGTTTTGAGGCCCTTTCATACGCTCTGGCTTTGGTCAGATTTTTGTACTTCTTTGAACTTGTTATTTTCTCTCTTAGTCTGTGAAGTCTCTTTTTAGCTACTGTGATGAGAAATTGCCTACGGCATTATGGCTGCAAAGAGACACCTTTGAACGTTTTTTTTGTTTGTTTGTTTTTTTGTTTTTGGTATCTAAGTGAAGCAAACCTTCGAAGAAAGGCTGAAGATTAGGAATATCATTCATTCTGATCATCGAATGTGACGCAAAGCCGCAATTGGTTACCAGCCAGAAAAGAGGATTGAAACCTTAGCAAACTGCAAAGTTTGGTGGTAACTGGTGACCTCTGGGTTTGTGTAGTTTGTGAGCTCTGGAAAAGGCATCCCCCTCTGCCTCTGCATAATTGTTTTCTTGTTCTTAAAGAGGCTGTGGTTGCCTCTCCTCATTGATTAAAGGTCTGTGCTGCACCCAGGGGTCAGGGGTCCAGTTACTTGTGTGGCCAGTTAGCATCAGCTAGTTGTCTGGGCTTGACTGCACCCCTCATCCCTGCCTGCTGCTTCCTACCCTCAGTTCCAAGAGAGTGCAGTCAGTGAGCTCAAAGGACAAATCCCCAAGGGGAAGTTGCTCTGAGGTCATTTTAGTAGTGCTGTCCTTGGCTGGGTATAGAGTAGACTTTTGGGGCCAGATAATGGCCACAGAAGCTCTGTCAGCTGCCCCTACCTTCCTGACATTTCCAGTTTCCTGCTGGTACCTACAGAAGTGGCAGACGTGCAAGCCAAGGCAGTTCCTCCCTTGATGGCCTTGTTAGGTGTTTGTAGTCACCGATGCCCCCGGCTGCCTTCCTGGAGCCAGGAGGCCAGGAAGGACGGGTGGATATTCCCTGCCATGCGCCATCGTGCTTTGAGGAAATACTCACTGCTTCTCAGGGCCATTTGAAAGCACTGTCTTACTCTTAAAAAAAATCTTTAACAGCAAGACTTGGCAGCATATGTCCCTTGTTCCTGGAAAATAAGATGACAGTTCCAGAATTTCTCAGAATACGGGATGATTTACAATGGGTTCCAGTCTTGAGCAATCTGCGATTATATAATACTCATTAGATAAATCTCCAGAGTTTTATAGAGAAAAATTTATTCTTAAAGCCTTCAACATACACACAATTTTCTAATTCTAGCTGTTTACTTGCAGCGGTGGTTTGGATTAGATAGATGGTTCAGTTAATGGGTCACTGATGTGATTTTTAAAATATGCACAGAAGCACCAAAATAATTGTGTGAATTTAATCATCCTGCTGTTGGAGGGCAGCAGTTGGGGAGGGGTTCTGGGAAGGCCAGGGATGACCCACTCCGCTTTTAAGATTTAAGTTCTTCCTTTAAAATGTGATACATCACAATTCTCTGGCCTTGGAGAAATTCTGCAATTTTCCCGACCGCAGTTTCTCTTTTCATAGAAAAGGGTTAATCGTGTCTGGGTCGTGGTAGGGATTAGAGGAAATGTGTCGAAATTACCCGGCGCCTGGTCATCCTTTAGAAGCTGAGTCAAGGGCTGTGATCTTTAATTCTTTGAATCTTGATAGAGCACCAGCCAGGTGCCAGGCACATGTTTTGGGCCAGGGAGCCAGCTTTGAGCTTGGCAGACAGATCTTTGGGGCTCCTGGATCCCAGAGGAGGAGACAGAAGCAACTGGCAAATGAGATAATTGTGAATAATGATAATAATTCTGAAGCAAATAAACGGGGACAACGGGAGAGAGAGGGCCGGTTGCCCTGGTCTTTGCGGGGGCTCTGTTAGTAGAGTCTTACAACTTATTGTCTGCAATTTTAAAATCAAAAGGTCTGAATCAAGAAATTTCTTCGCTTTTTCTGCTGTGGCAGAGTCCACTGTGACCTGTGCAGAGCTTTGCCGACCACAGGCTCTGCCCCAAAAGCGGGATGGGGTCTTTGGGGCACCCTACGGGCCCTGCACATCTGTGGTCATTGATGTGGACACTGTGTTATTGTTCTTCCTTCCCCAAAATTCTTAATTATTATCCACGTCTAGCTTCCAGGCTTTTGAAGAAGGGATTATGCACCTATGAAAAAATTATGGTAAATAAAAGCAACTTTTATTGTCTTTCAGAAAAATGCAAAATAGGAAATATAATGCGTTTGGCTACAAACGTCCATACACAGTGTTGAACTGAGCGTTAGAAATGAAACACTTGTGTGTGAATTTTACATAGGTGATGAAATTTACTGTTGAATTTCTAAAAGCAGTATTTTTATTTTCATACTTTCCTGGTTTCTGAATTAAAAACAATCATGCTTAGAAATGAGCTGTCTCAGAACCTCTCCTGGCCATCCTGCCCTGCAGAGCCTTGGCTTTTGGTGGAGATAAGAGCAACAGCATCAATGCACCTATACCTTGTCCAGCCCCAGGACACCACAAGATGTGTGTTGTGGTTCCCATTCAGCGCAGTGTCCCTGAACCTTCAGGACTTGCTGAGCTGCAACCTGCTTTTGCAAGTAAAGTTTTCTTGGAGGTTGGTCATGGTGGCTTATGCCTGTAATCCCAGCACTTTGAGAGGCAGAGATGGGCGGACCAATTGAAGCCAGGAGTTCTAGACCAGCCCGACCAACATGGGGAAACCCTGTCTCTATTGCAAATACATAAAAGATTAGCCAGTTGTGGTGGCGTGCGCCTGTTATCCAGCTACTTGGGAAGCTGAGGCAGGAGAATCACTTGAACCCAGGAGGTGGAGGTTGTGGTGAGCCAAGATGGCACCACTGTATTCCAGCCTGGGTGACAGAGCAAGACCTAGTCTCAAAAAATAAAATAAAGGTTCTTTCGGAACTCAGCCACGATCTTTGGTTTTGTGTTGTCTGTGGCTGTTTCCAGTCCCTGTCAGTAGAGTTGGTAGTATTTGGCCCTTTACAGAAAAAAGTTTTTTCTGGGACACTGACTGCTAGAATGAGCCTTTTGGATGGACAGAGGCTCGGCTTTTGTGTCAGCTCATCTCCTCTCCTATGAAACAGTCCTCAGATGAGACTTCATCTGCTAATCACGTACAGCTCTGGATTTTCTGTTGGGTGCCCCTGATTCCTTAATCTTTTGGCAGGGCATGGAGGAGCTGAACGATGACATCATCCTTGAGACTCTTGATTTGATTCCTGGAAATGAATTCCATTTCTAAAGTCTATTCCTGTTGTTATTATTATTAATTATTGTAGTGAGGGATTGATTCTGTAGTTTTTTACTACTACACCATCCATACTTTGGCTAAAGGACATTTTATTAGACTGCATTTTCTTTAAGAAATGTGTTGATAGTACCTGCCACTCGAAACCCTTAAGGTGAGAAGTTACAAAGATCATTTGAAATGTCTCTTTTTAAATTTTATTTGACTCCTCCAGCTGACAGGACGTTTACCTAAAATGTTTTCCAAGTCATTTAATGTCATGATTCTGAACTTAGGAACAGCAATGATGTTGTGGAGATATTTGTGAGGTAAAACAGGCAGTGTGTTGACTACTGTTCACTTGCATGACTCTAGGCACTGTGTTTAAATTCTCCACATCTCTTCTATTTATAGCATCATTGTGAGAATTGGAAGACACTTATGTAGAACCCGTGGCATTGTGCTTAGCACATGAAAGACCGTGTTAAATGTGAGCCACTGTTTGGATGAGCTGGTATCTGATTTTTTTGAGTATAGAATTGTTTTTAAGAATGTAAGTTTTTCTTTTTTTTAAGATGGGGTTTTACCATGTTGGTCGGGCTGGTCTTGAACTCCTGACCTCAGGTGATCCGCCCGCCTTGGCCTCCAAAGTGCTTGGATTACAGGCGTGAACCACCACACCTGGCCAAATGTAAGTTTTTTTTAAGTGATTTGTGTGATACCTATGTAAATTTGAGATTATAATCTCTTTAAGCCTTTAAAATACTGTAATGGGAATATTCACTTAAAAAAAATAGATGACATTTGGTTTGGGAAAATACTTCTCACCGATCTGGCAAATTGATATTAACTGGCTTTGTTTATTGAAATCCTAATTAGTTAATGACATATTAGTAAATAGTTTACATTTTCTATAACTTACAGAATCAGTTGAAAACTCTATTCTTTAAATGTTCTAAGTAACTTTGGCTAATTTGTTTATTCACTTGCCATTTTATGAATGCAGTTGATTGGCAGACCATGGCTGGGTATTAGGGTACCAGGTGAACAAGATGTCAACGCTGCCTGCCGGGAGCTCCCAGCCCTGGAGGGAGACAACAGGTGGGCTGGCATGGCCTAGGGTGCTGTCAGTGGTGTGCTTTGTGTGGACAAGTAGAGGGAAGGTGATTAATCCCCCACCCAACGTCATTTCCTGCTAGAACTGTAAAACTTATGTATTTGACAGCCTGCAAGCTAATCACTTGGTTGGAGGCAGGATTGGCAGAGGGGAAAAGATTAAGCACATCTGTTTACTGGCTTTGTCTTCAGGCTTCCTCCAACTCTATGAATTGGGTACGTTCATGATATCCATTTTATAGACAAGAAAATTTAAGATTTTTGCTATACGCTTGTCATGATGCTGAGGACTTTAGTTGGACTTTCTATCCTGCCAACCCTGCAAGGTGGGGACCTTCATGTTATACCCTTTGCAGATGAGATTATCAAAGCAGAAAAAGGCCGTCTCTCCTACTGAGTAACAAAAGTACATTCATCTCTGTGAAGCATGCGTATGTTTAATGTTGGCGAGACTGAGGAGAACAAGTTATTGTCTAAATGCAAAAATCTCCTCCTCAGAGTTATTGTACTAAAACATTGAATTTGTATCCTGCAGTTTTGTACTTACTGAATGTCTTTGATCATGAAATGCCGTAAGTGAGTTTTAACAACAGCTTTTCAGTTGAAATAAAGATTGTTATGTATTGTCCATAAAGGTGTAATGTGTGCTAATTGTAAGGGGTTTGCATTTTTAAAATGTTAAAAACAGGAAGTGGGGCATGTCTTAGAATCAATGAAATATGACAGATAAGTAAATAAATGGAAATAAAAAGACATAAATATGTATATATTTATTCTAGTCTCAGTGCTTTTCTTTCTAATGCCTAAATCTTGTCTTCTCAAACATCATCCTCTTAAGTGTGGATTTAAAGTCTAATCTTTTTCTGAATAATAGAAGCAACGATATTATATATTTTCTATGTATTTTATTTATTTATATAATTTTGAGACAGAGTCTTGCTTTGTCCCCAGGCGCCAGGCTGAAGTGCAGTGGCAGGATCTCAGCTCACTGCAACCTCCGCCTCCCAGATTCAAACAATTCACCTGCCTCAGCCTCCCGAGTAGCTGGGACTACAGGTGCGCGCCACCACGCCCAGCTAATTTTTGTATTTTTGGTAGAGACAGGGTTTCACATGTTGGTCCGGATAGTCTCGATCCCTTGACCTCGTGATCCGCCCATCTCGGCCTCCCACATTGCTGGGATTACAGGTGTAAGCCACCGTACCCAGACTATTTTTTTTATTTTTGAGACAGAGTCTCACTCTGTCGCCTAGGCTGGAATTTAGTTGCGTGATCTCGGCTCACTACACCCCCCACCTTTCTGGTTCAAGTGATTCTCCTGCCTTAGCCTCCTGAGTAGCTGGGATTACAGGCACACGCCACCATGCACAGCTAATTTTTGTATTTTTAGTAGAGACAGAGTTTCGTCATGTTGGGCCAGGCTGCTCTCGAACTCCTGGCCTCAAGCTGTCTGCCCACCTCTGTCTCCCAAAGGGCTGGGATTATAGGGGTGAGCCACTGTACCTGGCCTCTGTGTTATTTTTATCCTCTCCCTGCTACTGTGGCAAGTACTCTGGATGTGTTATTTTTTCTGTTTCTTTTTTTCAAGGAAACCAAGGCTTGCAGATATTGGTAAGTTGCCTAAGGTCACACAGCTTGTATGGGACAGATCGCAGGGATCAGGCCCGTGGGGTCAAGGCTGAAGCCTGTGCTCTTAACCATTCTGCTGTCTGGTTTTTCCTTGGCACTGTGTGCTTGGCTGTGCAGATATCTATTTGATTGATTGGGGGTGATAGAGTTAATTATCTTTTTAGTAAGATTTCATAAGCAGTGGAGGAACAGAACACATAATTGGTCTATCACTTTGCACTGTCTTTGGAAAGACATATCTATTCATGGACACCTATATCCCACTTCTGTTTTCCTCCTGCTTATCATGGGTTAAATCCCCATGGAAAAAATTGTGTTCTTTTAATTTTCTATCCCATGAAAGTTCAGTGTTAGTAATCAGCTTTCCCTTTGCCATCCGCCCAGGGGCCACTACGAAATCACTTATCAAAGTCTTTGTTTTTGTTTGTTTCTACTTATGAGACCAGATGGTTTTCTCTTCAGTTGTAGAGTGTTAAAGTTTCTATTACACCTACAAAAACCTCTGTGTGTGCATGTCACTGTAGCTGTCCACTCTTAAATAGCTATGAAGAACTAGCCAGTAGTGCTTTACAGGTGGTGTGTGCCTGTAATACCAGCTACCCAACTATAAAGAACTGGGACTGGGTCATTTATAAAGAAAAGAGGTTTAATTGGCTCATAGTTCTGCCAGCTATACAGGAAGCATGGCTGGGAGGCCTCAGGAAACTTACAATCATGGCTGAAGCGAAGGGGAAGCCTGCAAGTTCTACATGGCTAGAGCAGGAGGAAAAGAGCACAGAAGGGGAGGCGCTACACACTTTCCAGCAACCAGGTGTCCTGACAACTCTCTATGATGAGAACAGAAAGGGCGGCATCTGCTCCCATGATCCAGTAACCTGCCACCAGGCTCCTCCTCCAATCTTGGGGATGGACATGAGGTTTTGGGTGGGGACACCAATCCAAACCGTATCAGTCACCATTACAGCAGGCAGGGTAGGCAGCAGGCAAATAACTAGCAGGACAGGCGGCAGGCAGGGCTGCCTTGGGGGAGTGTTTTCCCAGAGAGAGGTGTCAGTATCAAGTGCACTCAGATGTGGAAAGGCATCATGGTGTACCTGGATGGAGCATGAATCCTTGATTCACCTATTTTCTTTGCACAGAGTCATATTACTTGATTACCAAAGGGAAGGGAACTCATGACCCTCAGGGACAGGCTGGCTGGCTGTGGTCAGAAGATGGGCCTCCTGTAACATTGACTGTGCTCCCTTCTGGCCTTGTCAGTAACACAGAGCAAATCACTTCTGTCTCTCTGTGTTGGAAGTTATGTGTTATTACCCACCCAGCCCCCAGCTTCTTCAGGCAAACCTAGGTCAGGGATTCGAAACCAACCTTGGCAAAAAAAGTAAACCCCATCTCTACCAAAAAAAAAAAAAAAAAAAAAAAAAATAGCCGGACATGTTGGCAGGGCCTGTAATCTCAGCTGCTTGGGAGGCTGAAGCAGAGAACTTTCACCTTTTCACTTTAAGGAAGTACTTCAGGGCTTCTCTTTGGCATCATCGAATGACCAGCATCATTCCTCTTCACTTTGGGGCCATTGTTCAGTATAGTAAGGGCATCTTGAATTCAAGCTCTGTCATCCGAGGCAGTTGATCTGATGACCGCGACAACTTCTCTGTGACTCGTGGGCAGGCAGCGCCTGCAGTGTGGATCTTGTGGACAGAGGAAGGAGTCACATCCTGGGCAGGACAAAGCAGATCGGTGCAGGACCTCATCACGCTCCTCTGCGCAGTGTGCAGTGTGAAATCAACAAATTATTTATTTCTGGAGTTGTTCGTTTACTCCTTTTGGACCACAGTTGACTGTGGGTAACTGAAGCTACAGAAAGTAAAACCAGGATAAGCCGGTACTGGGGGGGACTACTGTATTCTCCAGGAAAGTTTAAAACAGTTTCATGGTTGGGTACCTTTACTGTGTTAAAATTGTTTGAATATGGCAAATATTGCATGTGGAGTTCATGTTAATGATTTATGAAACTTTTCAATGAAGCAGGGCATTTCTTTCCTTCCTGGCACCTGGATGAAGAGGATATTTATTATGACAATTTCCTGCGCTGGGATTTGGGTGCTATGCAGCTTCTGTGATTGCTCGCTCAGTTGCATCAGGGAAAAACTACTGGAGAAGTGCTGTAGACAGCCAGGCAGAGAAAAATGATGTTTTAGACAAGCAGTAAATACATTGATGAAAATTTAGGAAACAGCAACTTTTTTAAAAAAAATGATAAACGTTGGCAGAGAGAGGAACCTTAAAATTACTCCTTTTATTAAAAGCATACAGAGTAGTTTAAACATAAGCTTCTTTAATTACTTTCTGATTTAAGTATCTGGTTTTTAAGGTGGTAGCTATGTTTGAATTTTTTTACAATATTCCTGCACCATGCATGTTTAGCTCACAGTGAATTTTGTGATGACTTGCTTTCACGGTTATTTTTCCCAGGGGTAAATGTTGCCATATGTGCTGGGCACACTCCATCTCAGATGTGCCTTTCCTCTGCTCCCTGGACCTCATTGGCGCCTGGTGTCCCATCGGCCACATCACCTGTGGTTGCTGCCATCGGTTACGAGTCTTGGCAAAAGGGGTCACTTAGCGATCCTGTCAGGGACCTGTCGGGTTTGCGATCCTGTCTTTGTCATCACCAAATACTCTTGCTTTGGTGATGTGTGTTTCAAGCAGATCTTGGTGAAGTGGGTATTAATGTGTTTTTGAAAATATCTTTTTCAACCAGGCTACTGGTACACCATTATTATTACTATCTTAACGAGAAAGAAATAAAGTATTTGAAGTGAGTGTGATAAGAATGTGAACATTATTTTTAATTTTTATGATGTTTTCCTATCATTGGTCTTAAAGAAGGTAATAAATATTTAGCTTGTATTTGGTTTTTCCTCTTACTGAATTTTCTGTGACTCAGCTTATGTGTTTGTTAGTGTTTCTGGAAAAGTGGTAGGAAACCATTTTTCTGAAGATGGGTTTCCGGCTGCAGCTCTGGTAGGGGTTCTCTGGTGTTTGTTGAGAGGCATTCAAGTTCTGTGAAGGATTTCAGCCCTGCTCCCAGCAGCTGGGGTGGGGGGCAGAAGGATGTGTCTCTGCCAGCTATATCTAGGTGCCCGAGATCCTGCGTAGGATGCAAGAACTGGGATTTGATCACTTGATAGTATGACTTTAAAAAAAAAAACAAAAACCTGTGAAAGGAGTGAGCTCACAGGAAAAACGAAAGTTCTCGTTCTTGGTAGGAAATTCCAAAGCGTAGTGGAAATGTAAGGAGCTGGTCATAGCATTTATTTCGTGGGGAGAGTATGGTCCTTATAATTGTTAAGGATGGTTACTCTTTTTTTTTTTTTTTTTAACTTTAAGTTCTGGAACACATGTGCAGAACATGTAGGTTTGTTACATAGGTATACATTTGCCGTGGCGGTTGGCTGCACCCATCAACCCGTCATCTAGGTTTTAAGCCTTGCATGCATTAGGTATGTGTCCTAATGCTCTCCCTCCCCTCATCCCCCACCCCCTGACAAGCCCCAGTGTGTGATGTTACCCTCCCTGTGTCCATGTGTTCTCCATGTCAGCTGCCACTTAGGAGTGAGAACATGCGGTGTTTCATTTTCTGTTATGGTGTTAGTTTGCTGAGAATGATAGTTTTCCGCTTCAAAGGAAGGTCACTCTGAAGATGAAGTCCTTTTGCAGGGGCTTCCATCTCTGCCCGCAATGACGTTCTTTGGCCTTGTTTCCCCCCTTCATGTAGGTGTCAAAGGACACCTGTGGTCTGGCCCTTCCTCTTTGCGGTCTTCACTCCCGGGCCCCTTTTCAATGAAGCCTTCCCTTGTGTGCTGTGTAAATTGCAGTTTCCACCCTGTTTATCCAGCTCTATTCTGTTCTTTTATTCCGTAGCGCTACACTGTCAGATTATAAACAAGTAATGGTTCTGTTTATTGCTTGCTGTCTGTTTTCTTTAGATAAAATAAGATCTCCATGAGGGCAGGATTGTTGCTTTAAACACTCATGTGCTGGGCATAGAGTAATTGCTTGGTAAATATTTGTTGAATGGATCAGTCACTCTGAAGATCAACTAGATTTCTCTTCTTCTTGTGTGACCAAGAGGTTGGATACTCCAAGTCTGTGAAACTCTGTGATTGGTTATCCATGACTGTGTCACCATTGGGTGAAGATTTTGAGGGGTTCAACAAGCTTAGACATTGGACATTAATTGCAGGGCCCCTCTTGCTGCTTAGCAAAGTCTTCTTGACCCTGAGAGCTGTGAATGGCAATCTCTGCTCTCAGGGTTTCGATGGTTACGGTTTCCATATGCATGGGACTTACGTTGGGCTCCTGGTGAACTGAGTATTAATGTGCTTTTGAAACCTGCTCTTAATGTACAAACTAGTTTGGAGTAAAGTTAGATCTCTGATCCTTAAAGACTGAACTATTAGATGTAGAGTGAGGGTTTAAGACCCAGGCTCGAGAGTCCCTGGGTTCTATACTCTGGGACCCCGTGTGAGAGTGAGCTGTCACTCATTTCCGTCAGTGCACTCAGGAAGCGGCATGGAGCGGCCTGAGCCGAGGGGCTGCAGTGGCCGTGAGAAGAAAGCGTGGGTGGAAGTGGATGTAGAAGGCAGAATAATCAGGACCGGCAAGCAGTTCACAGGTGGATACGGAGGAGTTGGAGGCTGCATGATTTCTGCATGGGTAACTAACCCATCCAGGTGGCTGACTGGCATTCAGGGAGGTGAGGGTAATGCCACATTTCACAAGAAAGATGTTTCAAAGGGAACTCATCCTCCCAGTCCCCAGACTGGCCTCCCTTCTCAATACCCCTCTCTGTTCATTCTCCCGTGAACTGGGCACTGGGCACTGGGCTTCCTGACTTGAGGGAGCTTGGATCCCCATTTCTTTCTTCTTTCCTGCTGGACACAGTTCCACAAGCCTCTTGGCTTGGGAATCCCCTGTCCCATCTTCGTTTGGCACTTAGTCTGTGGGTTGGAATCATCGGGACAGGCTGAGTCCCTGGCCTCCCCACTTTGCTAGGCGCCCAAGATCCCCCAGACTCCCCTGGAGTGAAAGAGGAGGCTTCGTCTGGGGGGATCAGAACTGGGCCTGCTGCGTGTTGAGCAGTCTGGAATGGAGTCTGACAAAGCATGGCCACGGCCTTGTGGTTGTGCCTCATGGGTCCCTCCGGGAGCTGGTGCCAGCGAGTGTGAACAGGTCTGTGTATCTGACCATCGCACCTCCGAGGGTCCAGAGACTGGTTTCCCCAAGAACCTCATTTCAGAGAATGAGGCCTTGGCTAGATGGTGCTAAAAAGCCATTTCCATCTAAACACCTGGTTGATACATGGACACAGGAAGATACTCTCTTCAGATCCACTGATAATGAACGAGGTTCTTAACTTAGGGAGAAAGTATTTAGGTAAATAAATGTTTTGTAACTTCAGTGGTGGATAAGGAGGGGCCTGTTGTCATATCTGTAGATGACCTGTGTCTGTGTGTATTGTAAGTTTGTATTACTTGCGTTTCCACACATGGTTCAAGTTACATGTGTATGCATACATATATATGTGACTGACCCACATGTGCACGCACATACTCTTCCAGCTTCTCGTGCAAGTGTCCCTCGTTTTGGTGGCAGCATTCGGAGCACATGGTGGCAGCTGCTTTCTGTGTTGGAGTCCAGTTGCCTCTGACTCCCTTACTGTGGGTGAAGCTGAAGCAGTAACCAAGCTACTGCACCTGTAACTGCGTTTGAAGTACGTAAGAGTAGGCTCACCTCTGAGCGAAAGGACAGGTTTCTGTCCTTGACACTGCCTTGCAGCTGTTAGGCTGCAACAGCGTGAGAGGCTGTCTCCTTGGGGGTTGAGAAAGGAGCTAGCACGTGTTTTGTGACAGGACTTTTTATACCTCATCTCACTCAGTTTTCCCACCAAACTTTTTGAAATGGGTACGATCCAAAGTTGCCTACGATAAAACCGAGGCTCAGAAACTTTGATTGACAAGTGGCCCTGCCAAATAGTGGGAAAGCAGAAGGCGCGGGCTGCAGCCTCTATTTTCTCTGAGTTCCTTTCCCCCTTTCCTCATCTGGCAACGTGATTTGGAGGTAGCTTATAATAATCTTTCCATCTTCCTTTTCTGTCTGTCCACCATTCTGGATCATTTCGATTGCTATGTCATCACAGAGCACTCCTACCCTAGGCCTCCCCAGACCACTCAGCTCTCGGGCCAGGGAACGTCGCGATGTGTCTTTGGAGATTGGTCATTGGGGATGGAGGGAGGGGAGAGAAGTGTGGCGTCCAATGTCTGGTTAATCCTGCCTGCGTACTTTTTATCTCCTGTGTTGCATTTTTCATCGGTAGGGTTGGATTTGGTCTTTTTATATCTTCCACTTCTCTCCTTATCACTCATGCTTTGCTTTTCCTTCTTGAATGCACAGGGCATGTTTATCTTCATCGTTTTAACATACTGCCTTCTCACTGTTCACAGAAGCAAAGACTTGGAACCAGCCCAAATGCTCATTAACGATAGACTGGATAAAGAAAATGTGGCACATATACACCATGGAATACTATGCAGCCATAAAAAAGGATGAGCTCATGTCCTTTGCAGGGACATGGATGAAGCTAGAAACCATCATTCTCAGCAAACTGATACAAGAACGGAAAACCAAACACCGCATGTTCTCTCATAAGTGGGTGTTGAACAATGAGAACACATGGACACAGGGAGGGGAGCATCACACACTGGGCCCTGTTGGGGGGTGGGAGACTAGGGGAGGGACAGCATTAGGAGAAAAATACCTAATGCAGATGATGGGTTGATGGGTGCAGCTCACCACCATGGTACGTGTTTACCTATGCAACAAACCTGCATGTTCTGTACCCGAATCCCAGAACTTAAAGTATAA
Source organism: Sapajus apella (assembly GCF_009761245.1). Lineage (NCBI taxonomy): Eukaryota > Metazoa > Chordata > Mammalia > Primates > Cebidae > Sapajus > Sapajus apella. The sequence goes on from NW_022436994.1 coordinate 4,722,032, forward strand.
TAATAGTAAAAACATACCACCTTCTATTTCCATCATCATGGGCATTTCTGATTCTATTTCTCTTGGCTGATTTTCCTTATCATTATGGGTTTTATTTTCTTTTCATGCTTAGTACTTTTCGTTTTGATAGCAGACATTGTAAATCTCACCTGGTTGGATGCTGGCTGTTTTTTTGGGAGGGTATATTCTTTTAAATATTTTGGGCTTTATTCTGGAAACAGTTAAGCTTCTTGGAAATAGTATGACCCATTTGAGGCTGACTTACGAGCTTTGTTAGCTGGGCCAAGAGTCACTTTTAGTTCAGGGCTAATTTGCCCCCACCATTGAGGCAGGACTCTTCTGAGGGCTCTTGTGTCCCATGCATAAGATTTTCCATTTAGCTGTTGGGAGCACACTTCTCTCCAGATGGCTCTCCTTGCTTCTTTTCTGGTGGTTCTTCCCCAGCCTTGGTGTTTTCCTTATATACAAGCATCATTAATCCTCAGCTGGAGATGTGTGGGGAGCCCCCTCTCTTGAGTGCCCTCCTCTCTGCCTTGACCTTCCTGAGTGCTAAACTCTGTCTCCTTAGGACAACCCTAGGCTCTGCCTGGAAGGGAGATCCCCCTCCGTGCACTGCAGCTCGGAAGCCGTCTCCAGCCAGTGAGTGGGCACGGGTAGGGCTGCGTCATGTGGGTCCTGTCTTAGGAATCACTGTCCCATGCTGCCTGTTGTCAAATGTATGAAAACTGTTTCCGTTTTAGTTATTTAAGGACAGAGGGTACAGCCAATCCTTTATATTCCGTATTGGCCAGAAGGTCAGAAGTCACCCATAATATTATTTTAACCATGGTTCTAGGAGTAGATTTACTTTGGAACATTTTTGTGGAGTGTGCAGACTCAGTCTCAGAACTCAGAAGAAATTTAGACATCACATGGTCCAAAAACCTGATTTTATTGGTGAGGAAATAGGAACAGAGAGTGAGGTTATTTGCTCAGAATCATAGTTTGTCACACTGGCAGTTTGTAAACATTTAACTCATGCCTCAATGAGATTGTTCATACCCGAAGGGCGAGGTGAACTGTTTCTCGTGGCCACAGCAAAGGCAAGGGGAACCGTTCCTCGTGGCCACAGCAAGGGCAAGGCGAACCGTTCCTCGTGGCCACAGCAAGGGCAAGGCGAACCGTTCCTCGTGGCCACGCAAGGGCGAGGCGAACCGTTCC
>NW_022436994.1:4723241-4819389 GCF_009761245.1 Sapajus apella
CGTGGCCACGCAAGGGCGAGGCGAACCGTTCCTCGTGGCCACAGCAAGGGCGAGGCGAACCGTTTCCCGTGGCCACAGCAAGGGCGAGGTGAACCGTTTCCCGTGGCCACAGCAAGGGCGAGGTGAACCGTTTCTCATGGCCACAGCAAGGTTGGGATCCACAATTCTTTTTGCTATAAGGGCTGTCCGTGTTTGGTCTTACAGTGAAAAGTTGCTCTTTGGCAGAGGGATTGTTTCCTGAGCCCTGGGATCTGTGCTGTTTATTTGTTTTTATGAATAAAACGAGCTTTACCCAAAGCTCCATGGAAGGCACGCCTCTGGGAAGCATCACCGAGAACCGCCTTCCTCTTGCCCTGCCAGCCCGGCCCTTCCGCTTGTACCTGGAAGCTGTTCCATGCCCTTCCCGGCTCCAGCTTGCACCTGCCCTCCAAAGGGCTGCCACACCTGGTCAGGTGTGCCGCGGGGGCCCAGGCTGAAACTCCAGGCCAGACCTAGCTTACCTCATTCAGATTCTTGGTCCTGGCTGTCATTTATCCTTGGCAGCCCTCCGCCTGCGGGAGGGGCTTAGAAATGAGGAAAAGCCACCACCAAGAATTACATCATATCAAACCCTGGGGCCTTTTCCTGGTCAGCCAGGACAATGAGAATCGTTTCCAAATGCTGAGATTATTGTTGAGAAAGTTCAAGGAAGAGATTTCTCTCTTCCTTCTGCTCGTGGAGAAAGAGTGTGGGTGTGTCATGTGTCCCTGATCTGCCAGGAAGGCAACCCTGGCTTGTGCTGCTCATTCTCACAGCTGCACGTGGTTTGGTTCTCTGGTTTTAGTGTAGAGGTTGCTGGGGTTGTGGGACCCAGAGAGAAAATGAGAAGCTTGAAGCAGAAGAAGTTGGGTTCAGCACAATTGCAATGGCTTTGTGCACCCCCCCCCCGGGGAGGGTTCAGGGTTGCACTCCCTGTTTTAGACAAGGAAATTGAAGTTCAAAGATGGTAAGGGGTTGTCCCCACAGCCAGCACACCAAACAGCTGTGCTCTCCTTAGTGTGCCACACTGCCTTTTGATAATTAGGGCTTTTTTACTGGGTCCTTTTTATCCGGGGTCTGGCTGTGCACACATGGATGGGCGTGCACATGATGGAACTGGGTGGTTCTGGATTCCCTTTGCCTCCTGAAGAGGTTTGGCATGTTGGTGACATTTGGACCTAGTCCTCTGAGGCCCCCTGAAGCTCAGCGTGTGCAGTGATTATCAGTGCCTGGCAAGGGGCAAGTGACAGGACTAGGAAATACTCAGGGAGGGAAACCGGGAATCTCTCCCACTTTTCCAGAACTTCGAGTCATGGTTGGCTAGAATACCCTGGGGCAAGAAATGAAACGTTTTATTCCATGTGGAAGTTTGTTGTTTGTTTTCAAGTTGTATTTAAAGTCTATAAACATAATTTGACCATAACTTGCGTGGTCACTGATCCTCTAGTAATACTTTAAAGATTGTGTTGTCAGCATTATTAAGTGGGTAGTTTGGGGATTCCACAGTTAGATCTTTTAATTTCTGTGACGGTTAAGTTACTGTAGACTCGTAATTGATTAAGATACTACTACATGCTGACTATTCAAACAAATTAACCTTATGTTAATACAGGTGGATATTTTGGTTTCCGAGTAGTTGCCTTTTTGTTAGAGTTAGGGATGGAGGAAGTGGTGGGAGGGGGTGAAGGCAGGGGAGGAAGAGGTAGAGATGATGATAGAGGTGGTGGTGGCGGGGGAGGAGGAAGTAGATAATGAAGAGTGGAGGTGGATATGATAGCAGTGGAAGTGATGGAGGTGGAAGAGGTAAAGGTGGGAAGGAGTGGAGGTGATGGTGGAATGGGTGGAAGTGGTGATGAAGGGGTAGGTAGTGGAGGAGCTGGAGGTGAGGGTGGAAATGGTGGAGATGATGGAGGTGTTAGAGGAAGTAGAGGTGATGTGATGATGGAAGAGGTGGAGGTGAGGATGGAGGAGGTGGAGGTGATAGAGGTGGGAGAGGAGGTGGAGGTGATGTGATGGTGGAGATGAGGATGGAGGAGGTGGAGGTGATAGAGGTGGGAGAGGAGGTGGAGCTGATGTGATGGTGGAGGTGAGGATGGAGGAGGTGGAGGTGATAGAGGTAGCAGAGGCGGTGGAGGTGGTGGTAGAGGAGATGGGTGAAGTGCTGGAGGTGATGGTGGAAGTGGTAATGAAGTGATGGTGGGGGTGGTGGAGGAGGTGAAGGTGGTGGGAGAGGTGGAGGAGGTAGAGGTGGAGATGATGTGGCAGTGGAGCTGAGGGAGATGGAAGGAGGTGGTGGGAAGGGGTAGAGTGCTGGCGGAGGTGTTGGGAGGGGAGGTAATGACAGCAGAGGAGGAGGAGACAGTGGTAGCAGGGGCAGTAGTGGTAGTAGTAAAAATAGCAGCTGAGATTTACTGAGCCTTGTTTTCCATGTGTGATCACACTAAATCTTCAGTCGTCCTTGCGGGTTATCCTCACACAGGGTGGTTTAATATCTCCCCAAGGTCATGTAGCTACTCTTCTGTAGAAATTCTAGAGCTAATGCTGTCTCCCTTTCGGCCAAAATGCCTCATGGATGTGGGGTTACCGGATCCAAAAACAGGAACAAAACTGACTTGGCAAAGGCATTTTATTTTGGGAAAACCATTTGTCAAGATTGACAGGCTCTGGGCAGGAGGTTTCTTTGTAGGGTGATGGAAATGTTCTAAAATTAGATTGTGGCGATGGTTGTACAGATCCTTAATTATACCAACATTCATTGGTTTGTACACTTCCAACAGATGAAATTTACGTTATGTAACTTATATGTCAATAAAGCAGTTTTAAAAGTAAATGATTGCTAGACCCACCCCCTCCCGCCTTGAATAGCCGGAATTGATGTTTCTGTGCCGAATGCTGCAGAGCGGGTGGTTCAAGTGAGGCAGCTCATGCGCTACTTTTGTTTTTAAATCAAGAATCGCTGCACTTGGAGGTAGTTTTGTGGAAATAAGTGCCTGAATATGGGTGGAGTACAAGCCACTCATCTGTGTCTTTTTAGGCTGTGTGAGTTTAGTGAAAATGTGATCATTTTTTATGTGGTGGCATTTTCCCCGCCAGGCCAGGCATTCTTACCATTTGGGAGAAAAGTTGTTTTGTACTTTGACCAGGGCTGGTCCCGGTATTTTCACGGTGGACTCGGCAGCCTGTATGAATACAATTATAAGCAAAGAGCATCCTCGTGCTCGTTGATACGGGACAGCTGGCTTGCCGAGTATTCATTTCCCCCATCTCAGGCTTTTGGAAGCAGCTCTTGTTTTGGTTTAAAGATCAGTTTGACTGAAATCTCTGGTTGAAAACCTTTTGCTCCCTTTCCTGTTGCATAGACATAAAGTGTAACATCCAAACAGGCAGTGTCATTTCAAAGGAGAAAAACGGCTCTGGCTCATTTATGATGAGGGTTGTTTCCATTTGAGGGACTAGTTTTGCACACCTTGCAACTGGCAGAATTGGAGGGCCGATACTGCAGCTTTTTACCAAGTTCACTGATGTTTTAGGAATTGTTTTTCAGCCTGGTGGAGTTTCTGCATGTTTTAGGAATTTCTCTGAGTGGCAGATTTTGTCGTTACCCGTAGCTCAGTTGTTGAGGACTTGTTCTCTGACTCAGCCCAGTGGGCCTCACACCCACGGTCATGAGATGCGACGCGCTGGGCAAGCTGCTGCCCTCCTTTTTCTTATCTGTAAGAATGAGGTACCTACAGCACCCATTAAAGACAGAATTTAAGCGGGAATGCATGTAAACTGTCTAGCGCTGTGCCTGGTACCCAGGAACTATATGAGTAGAGAAGCCCTGCCATTTTTATGTTAATATTTATAACAGTGTAGTTACACGGCTGAGGGAGACTGGTGGTTGTGAAGTCCGTAACTACACTGTATCTGACAGCTTGCGTGTGCTGAAAGTTCGAGGGCAGGCATGTGTGCGGTTCGTAGAGGGGATATCAGGAGTTGGAATGTGGGTGGTGCCTCCACTTTCAGAATGCAGGAGACACAGGTAGTGTCACTCATCACTCGGGCAGCAATCGCGTAAGGGGCTCGCAGTTTGAAACATTTCACTTCTTTAAGTGCATCTTGTGTGAAACGACAAACCCCATTCCTGTTGCAGTTCACATGTTCATCTGCAGACTCAGCGCCCTTGGGTGGACTCCAGCAATGTGCCCCACCCATCTCAGCTGATGTCCCGGGCCGGCAGGAGGGGTTCTGGAAACTGCCTACAGGAAGGCCCCAGGGAGCCCTGGGACCCAGAGGCTGGGTCGTGTAGGACTGTGTCTTCTCCTTTGCCTCTGCACCAAAAATGTGTGAGGGTAGCTGCAGGAGAGGGTTTTGTGGGGTGGCGGAGGACTGGGAGAACCCCTTTTAACTGCACCTTCAGGAGCGATTTTCATCTGCTGTGCCATCTGTTGCTTTTGTCTGTTTGTTTTAATTTGGTTGGTTGTTTTGCATACCTGTAGTGTTTAAAGTTGATCCCTGTTAAGCCTGTAGGTTTTGTTTGGGCATTCTCCCAGGTGGAAGACGTTTCGACTCCCTGTCATTCTGTTCTGTGTGGCATTGGTCTTTGTTTACCTTAGTGGAGTTATTAAGTGTGCCTTCTGCGCCGTTCTCTGGGTCCTGAAAATATTGTGCACAGGGCAGCCTGAGGACACCGCCACGTGACACCCTCTGTAGACAGAGGGGGAGAGAAAGACCTCATACGCAGGCTGCCGGCCCTGTGCTCCGTAGTGAGGTCAGTGTCTGCTGTCTGTTGAACGCCCTGAGCAGGCCCTTTGTTTATGTTATTTTAATTTGAACCTCAGAAGTGACCTATGAAGTGGCCGTTCTGCCCCAGGAAGGTGTGGAGATCGATACCCCGACGGGAGGCAGTTGCCCTGAGCCAGGACTAACCAGCACGTGGGGGCCTGGGACCTGCGCCCGTGTTCGGCCTGCCCTTTTTTCTTGTTTTTTTTAAATTACACTCCTATTTAATAGAACTCATTTAAATGATGGAAGTCATTTAAGTGACAGGATTGTATAAAATAATCTCAGATATCATTAAAAAAATTAAAGATGGCTTAACTATTTTTTTGTTTTTGAGTTGAGGTTCATTATATTGTCTTGTCTGGTCTTGAACTCCTAGGCTCAAGTGATCCTCCCACGTTAGCCTCCCGAGCAGCTGGGAAAGATGGACACGTCGTCACAAGGTGAAATCCCATGATAGGCCATCTGCAAGTTGAGGAGCAGGGAAGCCAGCAGTGGCTCAGTCCAGGTCCCAGTGCCTCAAAAGCAGGGAAGCCACAGTGCCCGCCGCACTGACGATGGCACTGCTCTCCTCCCATCCAGTTTTCCCGCTGCCCCTCCAGCCGTGAGTTGCTCCCACTTTTTAGATAAGAAAACTGCCCGAATCCTCAGTGAACAGCATCCCCTGGTTCTCCTGGGCCAGTTCCTCCTGCGCATCTTACACTGGTTGGCACCCAGCAGAGGCAAGAGCACATTCGATGCTTTAGTTGAAACAGAGCGCCAGTGACTGATGGAAGGGCTGCTTCCCTGCTGCTGTATGCCCAGGCTTCCTTGTGATGCTGTTTGCTGAAGCCTGGGCTTTGAAAGGTGGATGATGGGGCATTCTTGTCCCTCCATCCTCACAGAGAGGCAGAGGCATCCCTGCCCCAGATCTTGGGATGAGGCTGGGCTGTGTGCCGGGGTTGTGAGGATGAGTCAAAGGGGCCCGTTTCTGGGGAGAGAAGGGCACCCATCCATTTGCCCTTGTTACTTCCTGCTTGGAAATGAAGCAGGGCTGCAGGGAAACCTCCGAGGAGGTAAACTTTTCATTGGGGCTGTCAGAGAAGGTGCCAAAAGGATGGGTCTTGAGGATGGGTTTTTGGGGTGTGCATGGTGGGTGGGGCAGAGAACATTCTACATAGTGAGCATCTGGGGCCGAGTCCTGTGAGAGGCATGTTGGAACTGAGGGAAACCAGCTGGGTTGGTGGCCCCTCGAGTTCCATGGAGATAGGAGCCGCATTACATTAGGGAGGGCAGTTCATACCTAGACACCCAGGAGCCCCATCGCAGGCCTGATTCAGCAGGTCTGGCTGGGGCCTGGGAGCCTGCATTTCTGCCACGTTCTCCCAGGTGAGGACCGGCCACACCAGGACACCTGGTACCCCAGCAGGCATGCCCACAGAGTCCACAGCACAGCTCACCACTTTCTTCCTCCCACGAATCACTTTTTATGTGTATTCTTTGGAACCTGTGGCCCTTCATCTGCAGAGTGAGGGAAATTAAGCCACCTGCCTCTGTTAGCCAGGGTCTCGGCAGTCTGCAGCCAGCACCCTCCAGAGTGTAGTGGGAGCAAACAAAAGGAGTTTAATGGAGGGGCTGGAGGGGTCTAGAGAAAGCAACTGAGTGTGGGTTCCAGCCTGGGGCCAGCAAGGAGCCTGAGGTAGTCAGGCCAGGGGGCATTTGTGCAACTGGCTTACGGAAGGAACAGCCCAGCTGGCCTCCCGGGCCACGTTCCTGCCTGGCCTGGCTCCATTGGCCGCCCACCACCTGGGGCCAGAGGACCAGCTATTGGTCGATGCAGCCCAGGCAGGCTGGCTGCCCGGAACAGGACGGAGAAGCAGGCAGAAACCATTCTCCTCACCCACTGGAGGGCTCTGTTACGGGAGCTGGCTCAGCACGGGGCCTGGGACTGGGTCATCCCAGGAGAGGGAGGGCTTCTCGCGTTCATCTTGATGAAGGTGGTGGTTCTGCCCTGATCTGCTGGATGGGCTTATTTGACTTGGGCAAGTTTTTCTAAAGCATGTGGATTTGGGAAGGTTCAGCATGAGTGAAGTGACCTGTGGGGCTTTAATTAAGGAGCTTGGTTGCCCTCTCCCGTCTTTCCACCTTCCCCTAGAGGTAGACAGCGTAGTGATTAAGGGCAGACTCACAGGGCCTCCCCCACTCCCTGCCCAGTCCTTCCCCCAGTGGGCGAGGCTGGGAAACAGACACACAGAAAAACAAAAACTAACCTGGAGAGGAAACCACACTAGCATGATGATAAACCTTTTATTCTTGTCCCTGTGTTCATTACCCTGCACCTGGCAGAGCGCCACTGTTTGCCTGTGAATGGTGGGTAGACGTTTGCCCCTGACCTTCCAGCTGTGTCAGGATGAGCTCTTTAATGCCACAGTGGCTAACTTTTCCCTGCTGCATTTTGTGTTTTGGCTTTATTTCACAATTACCATCATTTGTCATACCATGAAATCTTTTTTGGCTTTGCAAGAGAACAGACTTCATGTCTGAAGTATCTCTGTTGAATTAAAGAAGGTACATTTCTTTTTGACCTTGGAATTTCGTAAACAAATGAGCCACTCGTTGAAATTTTGTTCTTACTGCCATAATTTGTCATGCAAGCCTGTCAGATTTTAACAATGCTTGAGAGAGTTGCAAGGTAAAATACAGTATCCCCAGTTAAGTTACAGATACATTTTTGGAAAAGTCTCATGAAATATTTGGAACATATTTGTACCAAAAAATTATTAATTATTAATCTGAAATTCAAATTTGATTGAACATTCTGTTTTTGTATTTGCAAATCTGGTGACACTATTTAGATAAGGTTGCCTTAAATTAGGTTTGCAAATTACTTGTCTTCTACATGCATGTCTTAGTGGAGCGTGGTTGGCATTTAAAAGGGGAGGTCTCGGGCAAAGCAGTCATCTTGTCTGTCCGAGGAATGGGCCTCACAGTGCACAGGAAGTCCCCAAGGTGTTTGTTCACCTGCAAGGCCTTGCTCCTTACGGGGCAGGCCTGGAGCAGGGCTGTGCAGGCCTTGGGTGATCTGGAGGCTGGTCCCAGCCACCCTTTGACATAGATGGGGTACCATATTTTCTTGATATAGTCTCACAGTGTCTGTGGGGTCAGCCCAATAGCAACATTTGTATTAGCAGTGCGAGGTAATTACTCACATACGTAGCAGTAAATATTTCAGATGAGATGTTTTAGTCATTTAAGCAAACTTCAAAACTATTTTCATGTTTGCCTGGAAGAAAATGACTAAGGAATTCATATAAAAGAAGCGAGAGGGGAAATGTTCTGCTGATGAGAAAACACGCTGGCAGGCTGTGAGAATGGAAAATGTGGCTTGCCGGCCCGGGAGTGGGCAGCTCTGTGGACCCGGCGAGAAGCTGGCCGAGAAACACTTGGATGTGTGTAAGGTTGTAACACGTGAGCAGAGTGACCTCCCAAGTCAGACAGAAAGACGGCCTGGGTGTTAAGTGGTCCTGGTAGAACTGGTCAGCCACTTTCTAGTGGGGAAGGAATCCTCATATTTTCTCCGCTTTTGCTATCCCACAAAATAACTGTCAGGAAAGAATAATACATCAGGTCAGAAGGGAAATCAGAGTGAAACACGAATGAAGGTTTTTCAGTTTTCTTGACAGAGGCTGAAAGTAATTTTCAAGCTTAAAATGATGAGCGAAAAAGATAAAGTCAATAAACTTGACTGCACTGAATTGTACCTTTAAGAATCAAAAATCGAATGAAATTTAAAGACAAGCAAGGTGGGAAAAACCTTTGCTACAAATGTGAATGAACTGACTGGCTTACTCCATAAAGAGCTCGTCACGGGAGAAGTGGAAGCAAGTCAGTGTTCAGTGACAGTGGCCCAGGAGGCCAGTGGGCTACCAGGGATGGGTGCTCACCCAGGGCTTAGCCTGGCTTGAGGTTTTCCATCATAAACAGATGAGCAGATTGACTCAGGGAATCCAGGTAACTGGCCCCAAACCCTTAGCTGATGAGTGTCGGGGTTGTGATTCATTCATGGACATTTTTGATTTGGAAGCCCTTGGGCCTCAGGAGCTAGTCTAGCTGACCTTTTAAAGAATAGCCCCAGAGAAGAAATACAAAGGGCTAATTCGCTTATGAAAAATGTTCAACCTCAGCATTATAGACCTGCATATTAAAACCACAGGGTGGGGCCGCTGCTTACCTCTGGAATTAGCCAGAAAAAAATTCCAGAAAAATAAACAGTCCCTGGCTGGCTTGGGAGTTATGAAAGAAGCGGTTGCCTCCACTCCGGGTAGAAGGGTGAATGTGTGAAGAAGAGTTTGACTGTGTGTGTCTGGAATCTTAAAAAAGCGCACATGACCTCTGGCCTAGTCCTTCTACTTCTAGGGATCCTAAGCAAATAATCAGAAATGTGGACAGAGTTTTGTGCTCGAAGGTATTAATTGATCATATTTATGCTGTCTGAAAGTTGAAAACAACTGCAGAGTGTCTACTAGGGTAGCTCAGAATATGAAAAAAAAAAAAAAAAAAAAAAAAAAAAAAAAAGGTATTTACCAAAGTTTTAAAATAGTTGAAGACAGGGACAGGAAAACACAGAATTGTTTACACAATCTAATTTCAATAGTGTCTAGTTATGCCCAACAAAGGGGCAAAGACCAGGAAATGCTGTTATCCCACTGTTGTAGGTTTTAGGCTAATTTTATATCTAGTCTAGGTTATTTATTTATTTATGAGTCACTGCAACCTGTGTCTCCCGGGTTCAAGCAATTCTCCTGCCTCAGCTTCCTGAGTACCTGGGACTATAGGCGCGTGCCACCACGCCCGGCTAATTTTTGTATTTTTAATACAGACAGGATTTCACTATGTTGGTCAGGCTGGTCTCGAACTCCTGACCTTGTGATCCACTGCCTTGGCCTCCCAAAGTGCTGGGATTACAGGTGTGACCCATTGTGCCTGGCCTAGGATAGATATTTATATAAAAATTTTCTTTGCATGGATTGTTGTAAAATTCAGAAAAGAGGAAAAATATTTCTCTGAGATGGTAAAGAGCAGGCTGGGTGGGAAATGTTGGCTGTGGAATTGCAGAAACTAGCTGGGGGATGGCTGAACTTGAGGGGCTGGGCTGGGAGATAACCGCCCTCTCCGATGGCCAGGGGAGCCCAGCTCTCTCCTCAGCGCCTCTTGCGGGGGTTCTTGGGGATCTTACTCTTTCCTCCCAGACACCACATGCTCTAAACAGCCTTTCCCCACTTTCTTAGTCAAAAGCTTACATTTCCAACAGCCTGTATGTTTGTCAGTAGGGTATCAGTGAAATGAACTACACCATGCATCTACTTGGTGAGCTGTGCTAGAGTGCCAACAGAGATGATGATTGTTGAACTGAAAAATTTCAAAAATGATATGAAAACACCATATGAGGAAGATGATTATGATTTGGTTTTTATCAGGAACATTTGTAATTCTCATGTGACTCAAGTAGAGTATACATGTTCTCTGTAAGTAATCCAAACATTGCATAGATGCATGTGGTAGTTTTCGTTTTTGTTATTCTGAAAAAAGAGAGGTTCCATTTTAATTTTTTCTTCATTTTTTTAACAAACAGAAAATACAGATTTTTATAATTAGTGAGTTTTACATCTATGATTAAAAAATAAAGCTATTTCTTTTGAAAGTGGGGAAAGAGAGAAGCTGGTGAAAATGTTTTCCTTCCTTAGGGCTTTGTTCGTTTTATTTTGTTTTCTCCAGATATTCTGGAGGAAGGTGTGAACGTGACTTTGCCTCCCAGGGAACAAGCATCCTCCTTCTAAGTGGTAGATGTGGGTGAGCTGACCCTGCTGGAGTCTGTACCCTGGGCTGCCCTGTGCCTCCCCCCATTGTGAGTGGCCTGTGAAGCACAGCGTTGACCAGACCTAAACCTGTTTGCTCCCAGGTCAGTGTGCACACAGCAGAGAAGTGAGCGTCCATCACATTTCATGCATGAGCAAGGAGGGCCCTGGGCAGAGAAGACGCTTGCTGGGAACCATTCTGGCAATTAAGAGTCAGTCACATTCCCAGGGCCCGCTGCTTGGGTGCCTTGTTGAAATCAGTGTGCTTTTCTGAGTTTCTTGGGCAGTTTGGGCACTGCAAAATGGTGGGAAGGAGCCTGGACCCTGTAGCTCGAAACCCAGAACAGCCTGGACCACTGGGTGATGAGGGTTTTGAGGATAGTAACTCACCTTCCCGTGCCTCAGTGGCCGCCTCTGTGGCGGGAGCCCCGCTTGGCAGAGGGAAGTCTGTGTGCATGTTGGCCATCAGAGCACTTTGCAAGCCAGATGTTTCATGTGCTTCAGTTTGCAATCTGGAAGGTCTCTTTTGTGTGAATAGGAGGGAATTTGCTGATGTCAACCATGATACTTGTGACAGTATAAATATTAATAGTAGTTTTGGTGCAGATCTTGTACTTCTGGCACCGTTCAAACCTTTCTAATTACAGAAGTAGTAGTACATATGCATCATGAAGATTTCAAAGATTTTATCAATCTGTAAGAGAAAATGAACATCTCTGCACCCCGTTAGTCACTGATAATATTTATAAGCATGTACGTATTAAAACGCACATTTTCTTTCCCCACATTTGAATGTCTCTTTCATTGGCTTCTAGTCCCATGCAGGTGCGTTTCTCAAACTGTGGGCTTAGGGTCATAATATTGCTGTTTTACGTTTTGCCTTAAAGCGTTGTTCTCATACTAATGACTAAAAAAAATGCCACGGAGCTCCTTACTTACACTTTGTGGAAGGAACCACTTACAAAACACTTTCTAGAAATTTCTGGCCTAGGTAACAGAACGCCCAATGCTTGATTACCTGTCGTTGTTACAGAAAATGCATGTGCTTCACGGAGTGTTCATTATTCATATTCACTGCCTAAATCAAGCAGTTGGCCGTAACGCTCTTTGAATTGCTATACAGGGAAAGCTATTTAAGCCCAGACACAGAAGTAACTTTTAAATCTCTTCTGAACAGCTTGCACCTTTTCACGATGTTAGCTTCCCTTAATCAGTCTTATGTTCAACAGCTATCATTGAAAATGAATGAAGTAGATAAGTGGAAAGGAAGTAAGGAATTGAGGAAGAAAGGAAATGCTGGGGAAGCTGGGTGTTGAAAAGTGTGGGACGCTGCTTGTGAACTCATGGCCTTTCTGCTGTGGTCCTTTTTTTTAGGACAAAGTGGAGCAGACACCTCGCAGTCAACAAGCGCCGGCAGGACCAGGGCTCCCTGCACAGCCTGACCGACTCGTGAATCGCCAGGGTAAGGAATGAGCAAACTCAGGAACACTCCCAGGTCTAGCTTTGCAGCAGTGGCAGGACCTGATATTCTAAAACGTTGCTCTTGACACTAATAGGTTACTATTCTAACACTGGTTCTTCTTTTCTCAGTAAGGACAATGAATCCCAAAATAGAGAAAGATCCTTGGTTCTGATACCTTCATGTATTTCCTTTCAATTAGCAAACTTCAGTGAGCAAAACCTCAAGATCAGTTTCATATGAGTTACCTAGGTTTCAGCTGAAAGGCGACTTGATGTTGCCTTTTGAACGCTGCTCCCAGGTGAATCCTCTTGATTTAGGCATGCGTATGCTTCCAATTAAGGTGGTTTTGGGCGTATGTACTCTTGGTCTTCCTCTACCCTTCTCTGGTTCCTTCTGTTCCTTCTATTAATTTAATTTCTGATGAGGTTATTGTGGGAAAGGGAGGAAAGGGAACTACCTTTAGGAAATTAGACTACTTAAGAAGTTAGATCTAATAAATGAAGCTTTGCTGCAGGATGGGAAGCCTGAAGATAGAACTGGAAACATATACACGGCCCATTGTTTGGCTTGTTGGAGAGTTTAAGTGCCGGACATCACAGGGCTTAGGGCTGGTGGGAATGTGAATATTCATTTTCTTAAATTACTTAATGAGAAAGGTTGACAGCAAAAATAAAAGCTGGGATCTGACCATGAAGTCAAAGCAATATTTTTTCAATTATTAGAAGATTCATAAAAGCCATCAGGGTTTTCCATGGCAAGCATAATTTTAGGATCATCTTTTAGAAAACTTTGAAAGGATATGATGCAGGGAAAGGGTGCCAATTTGTTAGTATTGACTTCGAAGCTTAAGAAAATTTTAACTTGTTATACTGTATGCTCACATACGATCTCATTTAAACGGAAATAATTTAAGCCTTGGTGTTAATGTTCATATAAAAACTTAGGCTAATACTTTAATTAGGAAACTAGAAAAAATTACACTGAAAGAACTTTTCAAGTGTTACCTTTTATCCTTTGTCTTTAAATTGTATACTCAAATATTCTACAGATATAAGCCACCTGGGTAGTAGTACGATTAAGGGACATTTGCAGCACGTGGAGCACATTCCGTGTAGAAGAGAGCTGGTTCTCTTCCGTGGCATGGAGTTACACAGTACGCTGTTGAAGCCGGGTCTCCGGTGTAGAATCTCTACACCGGAGACCCGGCTTCAATACCTTCATTTTCAGGTGTTCTCCACACTTGAAACAGGGCTTAAAGGAAGAGATGAACATGTCCCTGTATTGAACCTCACTTCTACTCAGTGACCCAGAGAGTTGATACTTTAAGCGCACCCTTGACTTTGGCCAACTCTCAGTCCTTTTACGTACACATGACATGTAAAATGGGAAAGCCAGAAGGACTCAGCCTTGCCCAGACCCAAGCATGTCCACAGAGCATTGAACAGTGCTGTCCCCTTAGGGCTGTGGCTCCGAAAGCGGCATGGGCACCTGGCGCAGGTGGTAGGGAATACAGAGGGCTGTGCTTTCCCTTCTCCGTCAGAACCAGGCCCATGGTATCCAGCTGGGAGCTGTGGTGGGGCTCCCCTGTTTTCAAAAGATGCTGGAAAAGGGCTGTTGCCTGGGAGGGATTACAGTGCATGTGAACTCATGGCCAGGCAGCCAGGCAGAGTGCATGCAACCTTGCAGCCAGGCAGAGTGGATGCAACCTTGCAGCTGGAGCTAACCTAAACAGCCTCCCGGTGCAGTGACGCCGACTGCAACCTTCACAGTCTGTATGAGGCAGCAACTCCATACTGTCCCAACTCGACCACTCAGTGCAGAGGGAGAGGCAGGAACAGAAAAACAAGACCCACCTAAAGCAAGTCTGTAAACCAACATTCCAAAAGCACTTGAAGCAGTCCCATACCAAGAAATACAGAATAGCTAGCAAAACCAACAGATTACCAATTTAGCCCATATGCAACTAAAAAAGACGTGTGACAAAGGCACTGAAATACGTGTTTATAGTGCTCAGACAGATGCATGAAAGAATGTCTATAAGATAAGGCAAGAAACTACGAAACACAAGAGGAAATGAGGCAAGACCTGGGCACCCCGGGCAGTGCCCGAAGACAAAGCAGTGTACTCCCAAGTGCAGAGGGAAACGTAACCATCCATCTAGAATTTTATGCCAACATATCACCAACTAGGAAAGGCAAAATAAACCTTTCTCAGGCAAAGATTGAGGAAAAAATGTGTCACTGGCAATCTTCACTAAGAGAATAATTATTCTTTTATTTTTATTTTTTGAGACACCAAGCCTTGCTCTGTCACCCAGGCTGGAGTGCAGCTCATAGCTCACTGCAGCCTTGAACTCCTGGGCTCAAGCGATCCTCCAGCCTCAGCCTCCCGAGTAGCTGGGACTACAGGTGTGTGCCACCACTCCCGGCTAGTTTTAGAATTATTTGTAGAGATGGGGCCTTGCTGTGCCACTCAGGCTTCTCTCAAACCCCTGGCCTCAAGCTGTCCTCCCATGTCGACTTCAGAAGTGCTTGGTTTACATGTGTGAGCCACAGTGCCTGGCCTAGAAGAATGATTAAAAGTGCTTCTTGAGGAAGAAGGAATGTGGATACTAGGGAAACATGGCACATATGGGAAAATAATATGTGATGAATACTCAATTGTGTATTTAAAAATGTTAGGTGCAGCTAAAATATTGGCTGTAATTACTAAAAGAATGGGCATACAATCTATGGTTCCCAACCAGCAGAAAAAGATATAAGGGAATATATATGAAAAATAACAGCAGTCAAAGAACATCAAGTAGAAATGGAAAAAAAAAAACAACAAAAGATGTGGAGAGAGAAAGGATGTTAAACATGAAATACAAAATCAGGTAGTAGGGGTAATTCCAAGTCACTTCGTGATAGCCTTAACACACTCAAATTAATAGACACACATAGCTCCCTCTACCCAAACTCATGATTCTTTTCTAAAATCTGTGTAACTTTTTGAAAAATTGACTGTATATAGAAAGTCGCACTCAATTTTAAGCAATCTGTTTCATGCAAGGCTTGTTCTTTGACCCAGTGTGAATAAATCAGACATCAACATAAAAAGTTCAAAACAAATCACATAAACATGCATGTGGAAACTTTAAAACACACCCGCTCTTATTTTACTTATGAGTTAGAGAGGAAATTGCAGTGGAAATATCAATCATTTAGAACTGAATGAAAGTGAACACACAAAAGTGAAAAGTTGTATAGTGCTGCGAAGGTGGTAAGGCTAAATTTCTAAGCTTCAAAAAGAGAAAAATTAAAATTAATGAAATAGAATAAGCCTAAGGAATGTAGAAGGAATTAATTATAAAAATTAAAGTCAGAAATTGTTGAAATAAAGAGAGTATCAATAGGAACAAAATCAAACACCAATCTTTTGTAAAAATGACCATAAGAGCAAACCTCTAGCACAGACACTAAGGAGGGAAAAAGGTGCCTGAGAAAATCAAATTAAGAGCACTTTAGCAAGTTTTAAAAACAGCATCAAGAAAACTGAAAAAAAAGAAGAAAAGAAAATCTGAGGGAAATAGATGATTTATTGCAAAAATGTGAAGACAAAATGGACTCCGGAAGAAATATAAAATTATAATAGAGAAACTGCTCTGGAAGAAATAGTAATCAATACTACATCTTCAGAAATACTCAAGTGGTTTGCAGATGAGTGATATTAAACTTTCAAGGAACAATTTCTCTTTTTATACACACTGTTTAAGAGCGTTACAGTGTGTACAATCTTAAAACACTGAAGGCAAGAGCTGATGCTCTCCCATTCATCTAATGTTTGTATATCTTTGAAACAGTACAAGAAATCAAAATTATAATACCATTTTACATTTCAACATAAAACAGAAAGTCCAAGTAAAACACTAATGAATCAAATTCAGTACTTTATCTTAAGTGAAATGTAAAAGAAACAAATGTTCTGACCAAGTTGGGTTTCATATAGTAGTGAAGGGATGGTTTACTGTCGTAAAGCAGTGAACACATTGAACATCTCAGAATTAAAGGGAAAAAATAATCATTTCCTCTGACAGAAAGGCATTTAATGTAACTCTCCAGTCAATACAATCCATAATAAATAATAACAAAATTTGTACTAAACCAGTACTGAAAAGAAACCTCCTTAACTTGTTAAAGTTTATTTGTCAAAAACCTATAGCATGCATCATACATAATGGAAAACTGTTAGGGTCGTGTTCCTGAAAATCTGGAATTAGACAGGGGTGCCTGCTGTCACTGGAGGTCTTAGACAGTGTAATAAAAGAAGCAAATGAAGAAACAAAAATGTAAACATTAGAAAGAAAGACTGAAATGTGTGTCTATTTGCAAATAGTTATCCAAACAGAAAATTCACACAGATATTGTTAGCACTTTTAAAATGGGCAAGAATTCTCTAAGAGAGCAGATATAATGTGAGATTAACATATAAAATGTAAAAGTACTCCTGTATGCCAAGAAAAAACAATTAGGAAACGTAATATGAAAAGAAATCCCGCTTATAACATTGACAAAAATTATAAGCTACCTAGTATATTCAGGAAGATTACCAGGCATTGTAGGACGTTTCAGAGCATTAAAAACAGCCTGAATAAGTGGAGAGGTATACTATGATCATGGATCAGGAGACGGAATATAGTGCAGATGCCACATTTTCTCATGTTTATCTTTAAATTTAAAGCAGTTGCAGCCAACTGCTAAACCGTCTTGTCACGTGTGACTTGAAAAATATTTCCTAACTTCAGTAAGGAAGAGTGAAACTCAAGAATTCGAAGACAGATTTTAAAAGCAACAAGGCATGCGGAGGAGTGATTTGCACTATCAGATAGCAATCCCTCTTGTGTGATATCACAACTAAGAAAAAGGATATTATTGGTTCAAGGGCAGACAAATAGACCAGAGGACCAGAATAGATATCACATAAGGAGACCCACGCGTTTATGGAAACTAATACAGCATAGTGAAGTTGCGTCAGAACAGAGATGACAGCAACCATGACTGTTCACATGGGGTGGCAGGGAATGGAACTCTACTGCGCATCATACACAGTAATTAGTTTCAGGCCAATTAAATAATTAAAAGTGAAAGAACACAACGCCTTTTATTTATTTGAATGGCAAGACTTAATGAATAGTGAGAATCTTTATGCTTTTAGGCTAAGAAAGACTTTTGTGAATCAGACTTAGCACAGCCATAAAGGGAAAATGGTAAATTTGAGTGTATCACCATTACAGATTTCTGTGTAGACATAACAGATGATATTTAGAAGGCTAAAAGGCACACTTCAGCCTGGAAGAATAATTTATAACTTTCTGCATGTACGTATAGAAATACATGTAACATGCGGAGCATTCCTATCCTGTTTTGTAAAAAAAAAAAATTCTATAAATAAAATAAGAGAAACAATTACATAGAAAAACTGGCAAAGAACATGAGCAGGCAGTTTGCAAAAAAGGAAAGCATGATGTGTTTGTGTCTGATTCTGGACACTTATTTCACAAGAAAAATATGGAAACCAACTGAGCTGGAAATCAAGGAAGCCTGTGCTCTGAGGGCTGTTAGACGGAACAGAAAGGCACAGATCCCTCTTTCAAGTGTGTCCAAGTGCAGCGTGTTCATCTTCCCTCTTGGCGTGTTCACAGCCCTGTGAGTCTGTGCAGAATGGACCTGGGGCTTGCAGCTCCCTGGCACTGGGTACAAAGGCTCCTTCCCTCCCTGGGGGGGTCAGTCAGCACACAGCACAGCATACAGGAGTCACTGCTTCCCCCTTCCCATCTTTTTGCCTGACACCGCGTTCAACGTTTGGGATTCTTTTTAACAAGATGCCTTGGGACCTGTGACCAAATTTGACAAAGATATGGTGCGGTTCTTTCTTGTTTCCTTAATTTTTGAGGCATCATCAGATGCTGTGATCATACAGACTTTAGCTTTTACAGGGTTTGTTCGATCCAGAGTGGCCTGGATCCTTGCATGGAACCTGATGTTTAGAATAAAAGATTAGCTGTGACTTTCCTTGACCTGTTACTGCTATCTGGCAAAGAGGATTTATTGCTCCTGTTTTATTACCTTGTTCCTAACGAATGTAAGCAGCTTATTTTTGCGTGGCAGTTGCTAAAAATGCTCCCCACATTTCTTAGCAGCACACAGCAGGGAGGGATGCACTTTCCTTTGAAAGGGGGCGGTTTTGCAATAGCTGGAATTACTTTCGACGGTTTTGGAAAAACATTTCTCTATTGTTAAAAATACGTAAAACAAAATTTGCCGTTTTAGTCATTTGTATAAGTGTACGTTAAGTGGCACTGGTCATGTGAGCAGTGTTGTGCAACCATCATCATTTATCTATTTCCAAAACTGTGTTATCACCCCAAACAGAAACTCTGTACCCATTAAGCAATGATCCTCTCCAGTCTCTGATAACCTCTAATCTACTTCCTGTCTCTTCATTTGCCTGTTTTTAGGACCTCATGTAAGTGGACCATACACTATTTGTCCTTTTGTGACTGGCTCCTTTCACTCAGCATAATGTCTTCAGGGTTCATCCATATTGTAGCATGTGTCAGAATTCCTTCCTTTTTAAGGCTCAATAATAGTCCACAGTGTGGATGGACCATGTTTTATTCTTCCATCATCTGTTGAGGGAGGGGCACTGGGTTTCATCCACCTTATGGCCATTGGAAATAGTGCTGCTGTAAACACTGACATACAAGTGTCTGAGTTCCTGGTTTCATATCCTTGGGGTATATGGCTAGAAGTGGAATTGCTGGATTATAGGGTAATGCTATATTTAGTTTTTTCCTTCATGGTATTTTTGAGATGTCAAGTTTTATTTTTAGAAGTTTGGCCTCTCAGTTTTAGGCAAATTTTGTCTGATGGTTGTTACTGCCCATAACCCAAGCAGAGATGCCTGGCCATGCCTCTCACCAGGAACACAATTGAGTAAAGGTGCTCAGAGGGTTGAAAAAGAGATGTTAAAGTCTGTGGACAAAAGCAGATAGAGGTGGCTCTGTAGAGAGCTCCCAAAGGCTCATGAGTTTTGTGGGTCCCGTGGTGCAGTGGTAACAGCCTGACAGGCTGCCAGTGAATGCGTGTTTCATTTGAAACTCTGATCTCTTGTGTACTAAGCCTCGGTTTCCTTGTCTATAACATGGGATGACAATGCCTTCTTTGTGCAGTTGTTTTGAGAACTGGAAAGAGGTGTCTGTAAAGCATAGGACATCATGCCATGTTGTGCGCTCTATAAGAAGTAGCTCTTGCTGGGGAGCGCGAAGAAGTGGGTCTAATTCTGGAAGGTGGTTTGCTACTGTCTAATAAAAGCCTTTCAAAGGTCATACATTTAAACCCATCAATTCCAGGAATTTATTCAATGATGTGTATATGTGTGTGTGTGTGTGTGTGTCTATTTCAATTCAACCAGTAACATCTTCCCTTAGAATAAAGGACGTAGCTGAAAGACAAAACTAATCAGGTAAATATTCCATGCACTGATGAGAGATCATTATTCTGTCTTAAAATGCTAAATATCTAGTAACTTGAGAAAATGCCCAGATTTACTGAGTGAAAAAAGTAGGGAAACAGGTTACAGTAGTGTATGGTCCCAATTTTGTAGAAAGCGAAAATAAGAACACAATATATGTTTTATGTAATGATGTTTAATTTGGGTGGTGGGATTGTGGGTTATTTTTATTCACCTTGTAACATTGTGCATTTTAAAATTGTGAACAAACATGTAACAATATTTTGTAATGAAAATAAATGGACCATTATTTTTGTTTTATTTAAAAATACAATGCCAGAACTTTGAATATTTATTATCTAAACCTATAACAGATAGGAAGGGAAAAAAGTCCCTGGAAATTCCTGTAAGTTCACCTCGATAAGAGGTGGTTTTGGCAGCAGTATAGTATTGGAAGAGAGAGGCCAGCAAAAGGAGCCATTAGAACTCAGAGTCCAGCAGGGGTAAGTCCATTTACCTAGGAGCAAATAGCATTATACCTCATTAGCCAGTGGACATCAATCATGCTCAGAGAGAGGACTGAAGTCATTAAGTAAAGGTTGCATTATATTCTTTGCCTCTGCTTAAGATAGAAAGCAGCCCAGAGGATGACATACAGTATGTACAAGAAGAAAAATGAAAATAGGTTCTCGTGCTGGAAGGCGTGTTACTCTCCCGCCCTAGAAAACTTACTGATGCAGGATAATGCCTGCCTCAAAGGTTTTGCAGTTGTCAAGAGGTAGGGTGTTTTGCTATCAGTAATGTGTGATTTTGATGTTGATATATCAGCCTGGAGCAATTTGTGGCACCACTAGTTTGAAAATAAATAGATAGATGATAAGTATGAAATTGAGGACGTTGACTTATTTCACTCTAAGTATTTTTTCTTGATTTATTTCCCAAGAATATTTGCAGACCTTTGAAGATGAGACAGTGTATGGGCACTGGGGAGAAGTCATGGTTTGGGCGTGAACAGAGAGTGCCCTTTGACTGGCAGTTGTACATAGGACACATCAAGTGGGTCACACCCTGCGAGGATGCAGAGGTGCATCCCAGGCACAGGGAGAGAGAGAGCCTAAAGCTCTCAAGATCTTTGTAGATTCTGGATATTCGCCCTTTGTTGGTGGGAGTGTAAATTAGTTCAACCATTGTGGAAGACAGTGTGGTGATTCCTCAAGGATCTAGAAATAGAAATTCCATTTGACCCAGCAATCCCACTATTGGGTATATACCCAAAGGATTATAAATCATTCTACTATAAAGACACATGCTCACATATATTCATCACAGTAGTGTTTACAATAGCAAAGACCTGGAACCAGCCCAAATGCCCATCAATGATAGACTGGACAAGGAAAATGTGGCACATATACACCATGGAATACTACGCAGCCATAAAAAACGATGAGCTCGTGTCCTCTGTAGAGACTTGGATGAATCTGGAAACCATCATTCTCAGCAAACTGACACAAGAACAGAAAATCAAACACTGCATGTTCTCACTCATAGGCGGGCGTTGAACAAGAGAACACATGGACACAGGGAGAGGAGTATCACACACTGGGGTCAGTTGTGGGGGGGCTGGGGAGGGACAGTGGGGAGGTGGGAAGGGATAATGTGGGGAGAAATGCCAAATATAGATGATGGGGGAATGGAGGCAGCAAACCACCTTGCGACGTGTATACCTATGCAACAGCCGTGCAAGATCTGCACATTTATCCCAGAACCTAAAGTACAATTTAAAAAAAAAAAAAAAAGCTTTCAAGATCTCGAGGGCTTCCCAGTAGCAGAGAGGCTAGGCGCCGAGAGAGGGAGGGGAGACCTGCGTTGCCAAGTTTTTAGAGATTGGCAGTCTACCTGCTATCATGGCATTCCTCTTAGGGTGAGAAATGTGTTTTTGTTTTGGCTTATTTGCAGTTTCTCACTGTGCCTAAAATGTGGATATTCCTACAATGGAAAAAAAAAGTAATATAAATTAAAATTTGAAATGAATGATTGTGCCTTTACAGTGTACTCAGCAAACTGCAGAATTTTCCTATTAACAGGTGCTCTGAGATCCCTGACTTCAGTGCCCTGGGCGAGTCTGAGGTCTCATCCCCAGGAATACAGGCTTCCGTGGGTAGGGCCAGCCTGTAGGTAGCTGAGGGCTGGGTGGCTGTACACGCTACAGAGTCTTCATCCAGTGGGATCTCACCTAGCCCAGTCTGGGTGGAGACAGGACCTCAGAATTTAAGTTATTGTCCAGAGTCACTTAAGGTCATTCACTCTATTGAGTGATCCACTTTATGAGAGTTTCGCAGAGAGCCCAAAACTCATTTTTAGCATGTCCTTAGTCCTCTCAAATACCCCATCGCAAATTACCCCAGCCCCCTACCCTTGTATTGTTACCAGTTAGTGGCCTCGTGCTGGACTGCAGAGTTTCTGTTTCTGGTTCTTGTTTTTGTTTGTTTGTTTTTGTTTTTGTTTTGAGACAGAGGTGCTATCTTGGATCACTGCAACCTTCACCTCCCAGGTTCAAGCAATTCTTGTGCTTCAGCTTCCCAAGTAGATGAGATTACAGGCATGTGCCACCACACCGGGCTAATTTTTGTATTTTTAGTAGAAACGGGATTTCACCATGTTGGCCAGGCTGGTCTTGAACTCTTGGTCTCAGGTGATCCGCCCACCTCAGTCTCCCAAAGTGCTGGGATTATAGGTGTCAGCCACCGCACCTGGCCAGGGTAGCAGAGTTTCTGACCACAGATGAAGTGGTCCTACCTACCCACCCACCCACTCACTTGCCTCCATTCTCCAGCACAGAAGCCTTGAAGAGTCTCTGCCCAGCTTTTTTGTCATCTGCTTGGCCAGAGGCACTTTGATGCTCCGGTTGACCTCTCTTCTTTGCAAACTATACCTGCTTGGATCTCCCTTTCTCCTTTCTGGTGTAGCTGCTCTAGGCTTGTGGGCAGGGCAGGCTGTGGTCCTGCCTGAAAGTGGAGGCTGCGCTCTTCCAGCCTCTGGGCCTTCTGTCCCCAATGCTCTGCTCCCTGTGTGCCTCGGGCGCCCCAGTCCCATCCCTGCAATGCACGCACATTCATCGGGACTTTGTTCCATCTGGAGGGTTGTGTGTGATTGTCGTAGTGAAGCCTCTTGAGCTGGAGTCAAAACATTTTCCTTGATTGCTGGAGTCAACCGCAGGAAGTATATGTAGCTCATTCTCTCAGGTGGAGACATCCTACACAAACACTTGACTCCTGACTTGAGGAATGCCTTTAGGCTCTGGAGTTCAGAGGTCCTCTCCAACCCAGTACAGCTGGTTTCTGGCTTTAGTTTCTTTAGTTTCTTCTCTGGGTTTTCGTTACTCCAGAAATACTGGTTATAGGCATGCAGCTTTAATTTGTAGCAATGCGTTTGGTGCGATGCTTTCCTAAGCCTTACTAGTGACAGTAGAAGTGTAGAAAAAAGATTGGAGGATGGACTATTTCGGAAGCACCAATTTCTCAGTGGAAAGACTCTGTTAAGAGGAAAAGACCAACATTAGGAAAGAATGCCAGTTATTAGAGAAGGTAAAATAGATTGAGAGAATAAATGGGTTTTTGTTTTTTCCTTCCAAGAAGCTGTTCTGAGCATC
Organism: Sapajus apella; assembly: GCF_009761245.1. Lineage (NCBI taxonomy): Eukaryota > Metazoa > Chordata > Mammalia > Primates > Cebidae > Sapajus > Sapajus apella. Next base: position 4,746,460 of record NW_022436994.1, read on the forward strand.
GTCAGGTGCTGAGGGACACAGCCTGGCTTTGTTCTGCTTGTTGTTCTGTCTTTTGGTCTCTTCCAGCAATACTCTGAGTTGGGGTAGGTTAGGAATCACTTTGCACTTCAGATTCTTTATTTGCATATACCCATCTTGCATAATTATTGGCAAAAATAATGATGCTGATGACTTTGTGCTAGAACCTTCCTGCATGTCTTCAGGTTTTCATCAGAGCTACAGATGGGCAAACTGAGGCCGAGAGGTGTGATAACTTGCTGAGAAGTCACAGACAGGTTAATGCAGTGGTGGGATGGGAATCAAAGCCAGAGTCCATCTCAAGGTTTGGGATAATTTAGAGGAGTCAGTCACCCAGCACACACCTATATGTATAAGCTGCCTGTTGCATTATTTTATACACTGTATTTTTCCCCTTTCTCCCGAGATCATACATTTGTTAAGGTCAGTACACATGTCTTACCTATTGTGACATATATACTGTCTGGTATATACTACAAGGTTCCGCTATACTACCTGGTCTGAAGTTATGCTTCATAGATAGTTAATGAATTCCTGAATTCACATGCCATTAATAGACTTGTGGGTTCCAGAAAGCTCCTGAGCTTGTGGAAAATTCTGGTAATTCTAGGCAAGCAAAGGTAGAAACCAGTCCCCAACACCCTGCCCTCCTGCTGTGCCTTGATGTTCATGAGACATCGGCAGCAGTTTGGATAAGGGCCTGATTGATGAGGGAACGTGAGCTCAAGCAGGAGGACAGCATGTCGTGTCATGATTCCACTAATATCTTCTCATCTAGTTCATCTTTTACTATGCTATCCACAAAAATATCTTCAGGATTTTATTCATTATATATATTCATTATATATATGTACAGTCATTCCTTGATCTCTGCAGAAACCTCCTGTGAATGCCAACATCCGAGGATGCTCAAGTCCCTGATGTAAAATGGCATGGTACTTGCATATGACCTGCGCTGTTTCTCCCATATATTTGAAATCATCTCTGGATTCCTTACAATACTTCATGCAATGTAAATGCTATGGAAATGGCTATGACGCTATATTGTTTGGACATTAATGACGAGAGAGGTCTGTACGTGTGCAGTACACTCCGTTTTTCTTAATATTTTCAATCTTCGATGGGTTACATCTGTGGCTGTGAAGGGCTGACTGTATGTATATAAAAGTAACTTTTGTTTTCTTAGTATCGTTTCCTCATAGCCAAACTGTACTGTTTCCAGTGGTAACTTTCTTTTTCTGAAAGGCTCAGCGCAGGCCTGAGTAGCAGTGAATATTGGTCTCCGGTTGCACACTGATGCCAAGATTGATGATAATTGTGTTTTCTGTGACTGCCCCATCCCAGTCACTAAATACCTTCTATTCGGGTTGAGATGCAGAGAAGCTAGAAGAAAAATCATCCATAATCCTTTCCCCACAAAACAACTAATGCCCACATTTTACTTCTACCTTGTGGAAATGGGGTCATGCCACATCAAATAATAGCATTTGTGTGTGTCATTAATGATTTTTTTGCAACCTCCATTAAAATTATGATAGTATAGTTCATTAGCTTTGTCCTGATTTCTTACCTCCATCTCTGTTTCTTGTTGAAGTGACTTACTCAGCTATAATAGTAGGTTCCTAGCCTGTTAAGAACTTGCGCTTCATATTTTAACCCTTTGAATCTACCTGTCATATGAGGTAGGCAGTGTTGTAATCTCCATATTTATAGAGAAACTGAGGAAACTGAAGTCAGAAGTAGGAGAGTTGCCCAGATCACAGCCCTTGAGAGTGTCAGAGCTGGGATTCGAACCCCGGCTGGTGGGCTCCGGCCTCTGAGCATTTCATCCCTCTGCTGTTCTGCTTCTACTTTAGCCCTCCTTCCATATCGAAGTCCACCAGTATTTTCTTTCTTTTTGACTCCTCAGATTGTTGAGTAGTTAGAAGTGAGATTTCAGCTGTAGGAATTGAGTTTTCCTTCGCCTCGAAAGCAGCCAAGTAGACAGATTCCCTACTATTACCCACCCCCGCCTGGGACAGCGGTTTCCCTTTAATTGTGCTTATTCCTTCCCTTCCACTTTGAAGATCATTTGTCTTAATAAGAAGATAGGAACAAAAAAGGCATTGAGGAGCCTGCGTTCTCTTTGTCTTGCCCCAATGTTAGGCAAGCAGCAGACCTCTCCCTCCTGGTCCTTATTTGGAGCAGAACTGAAAAAGCCATTGTCATCCTTTGTAATTTTTCAAATCTCAGCTATTCTGGGCCTTTGCCTTCCCCATGCTCTGACAGTTCACGCCACTCTTTTGTCTGGTCCCCTTTGGCAGATAATTGGACTCCATTAATGTTTCATGTTTCCTTTAGCTGTCAGGATGCTCGCAGCTCAATAGAAGGCTTTATCCCAGCAACTCTTTCTGTTCCCCTGGTGTGTTTGCTTTTCATCCCCTTGCTTTGCGGTTTCCCTGTGTCTTTCATTCATTCATTCGTTCATTCGTTCATTCATTTGTTAAACAAGTATCTGTTGCTTGTCTAGGCCAGAGGAGGCGTAGGGCCCAGGCCCGGGGGGCGCGCAGTGTGAGCACTGAGACATTTCTAATTTAATGATCCACGACATATAGACTGTTTCCGTCCAAGGAAGTACAATCCTTTTTAGAAGTAGCAGAGTACAACTTAGAAAGAAATAATTCTTTCATTTCATTAAGATCAGTGATGAAAGAATCCCTTTACGTTTCCCCTAGGTAGAAATGAGAATATTCTATCACCTAAAATCCAATATCTGCAATATATTTTTCCACTATATTGTTCTTTACCTAAATTAACCTTTTTTTTTCTTTCTTTTTAACCACAATTAACTGGTACCAATAAATAGAATGCTCCCTTATTTTGGCATGAGTTATCTCTCTTATTCAATTTTAAACTCTATCCTCAAAGGAAGATGTCAAACTAGAGAATTTCAGTTAGGTTAAAAGGGGAAAAAAGCCCCTCTGTCATTTGCTACAGAATGTACTAGTATTGCCTTCAGAAGCAATTTAGCAAGGTTTCCAATATCATTTTTGTTAACATGGCTAATATTATATTCCCCACTGTGAATTAATCCCATCTCTAAGGAGGTCCTCAAAATGTTAGTTTCTTACCAGTGGGTATACGCTGTGTACACCTTTGCAGTAAATCCTTACTGTGATCCTCTGAGGAGCAGACATTTCAGTGGAGTTTCACACTTGGTGTTCAAGGCCGCCCCAAGACTCAGCAAGTGTTGGAGCCAGGAACCTGCCTTGTGGCCCCCCACCCCCGGCTATCGCCCTTACAACTTGCATGGACTGGCCACTAACCCCTTTCAACTTTGGATTCAGTCTGACCAACGAAGTCTTTCACAATAATCCTGAGTTGTTCAAAGTATGAGGCTGACAGTGACAAGAGGGAAGTTAGTGCCCAGCCATTAATCCTCCCATCTTTGTGGTTATATTTTTAAATGCGTTGAAATATAATTGCAGCAGGCTTCTAATCTACTTGAGTGCCAAATGGCTGAAAATACCTTTGCATAACTAGTGCTTCCTCTTGGGGGCTCGGTATCCTGAGTGGGGACTCCCTGCACACCTCAGCTGCTGATGGAGGGTCAGCTAGATATCTGCACCGTGGCAAAATGGTTTACCCACCATGGAGCAGATGGGGCGCTCCCAGTTACTCCAGAGTCTATGATTACTGAGACTGATCCACTGTGGGTATTTGAAGCAGGTTTAGGAGGGAGATGAAGGTGAGTTTTCTGGTTGGACTCTTCCTGCCTTTTCCTTCCAGCGGGAGCAGGCTCTCTGTGTGGCCTGGTTGCTCTCCTTGGTTAGGAGTACTTCCTGTCGCAGACTCACAGTAAGCCCCTGATAACCTCAGCCCTTGCTTTGGATGCACCCCGCAGTGACCTGGAATCCATCTTTCCCTGTTCACGTGATTGCCGACAGCTCGGCTTCTGCCACGTCTCACTCAACATCTGTTCCACCTCCGTCCCCCGTCCCCTTGTCGCCACCTGCCTCTGCACCTTCTAGCCATTCTGCGGGGTTGTCAGAATGTTTTTTAAACAGTCTGGGAACACCATCCTCTTCTCCGAGAGTGGGATTCAGTGTCCTAGGAGTGGGTCCTCATTCTACTCTCTGGCGTCTTCCCATGTCCTTCCTACACACATCACCTGGGACGGCAGCATAGACAGCTGGTTTTTCTAGAACTGCTGTTTATTTTTGCCCTCCCCTGCCTTTGTCTATGGGCAGCCCCTCGCCAGGAATGATTTAACCCCTTTTGTGTGCTCAAGTTTCTCTCATTCTTTGGTCCTGACTGACAAAGATGATGACACTACCTTCTCCCCGGATGCTTCCCTTCCTCCTGCTGCCCATTAAAATCAGCTGCTTCCTCCTAGGTGTCCCCTGTGGCTTTTTACTTCTCCCCCAGACCTGTCACACTTCACTTTATTAAATTATCAAATACCTGTCTGTCTTTGCAGTTTATGTTCCTTCAGCCCAGGAATCGTGTTGTTTTTTGTTCTTTAAATCTTTGGGAAAACTGAAAGGTGTTGGATTTGTAGTTAAACCAGAGGAGGAATCAAGGTTCTATTCATGGCTGTGTGATGCTTAGTGTGTGTGTTAGCCTTGCTGACCTTGGTTTTCTCATTTGTGCAACGTGGCTGATAGCATTTAGCTCATGGTTTGGCGTAAGGCTGTTGAGATGCCATATGTGAGCATTTGGCATAGTGCTAGATTCTTGTACTGTTCCTCCCTCCCCGCCACAGTTTCTCAATCTGAACCACTCTCTTTCACCAGCATACACTGCATTGAGCAGAACAGATGAGGAGTACTTGGGAAACACAATACTGAATTTGGCTTTGTTGAGTACTAAGTGTCTGTGCTCCTTGGAGATGTGAGCAGAAAGTACACAGTGTGTCAGACGCACTCTTGTTTTCACCTTCCATTTGGAAATGGGACTCTTCCCAGGGCAGCACCCAGCATCTTACTAAGCACCCGCTTCCCATATTCCTTTGTGGTCTCTGCTGGGAGGGCAAGGTAAAGGGGGAAACTGACTTTATGTCATGGGCAGCTGCTGTTCCTTAGAAGGACAACAGATTTGTTGTTTTACAGACACCATGCGGGAGCAAAGGAGAAGGTAGTGATATGCAAAATGATGTCTTTTCTCCTGCAGGATCCCCATGGGTCTGCAGGGTGCATGGAGCTGTATCCAGGGTTGAGCAGAGACATGAAAGTCTTGGACTTGTGTGGGAAGCGTATATGCAAGAGGTAGCAGGGGTTTCCCAGGGCAGAGAAGCCCAGGGCAGGTGTTGGACTGACTGCACTTCATGAACGGAAACACTATAGGGATGGGCAAGGCAGGATTCGAGGCAGAGGTGTGGAGGCTTGCCATAGAGGAGGGCTTGCTGAGTGTCACTCCTACAACCTGCAGAGGAGCAGGGAGGCCTGGCATGGTCAGGTAGACTCGGTCAGGCCTGTCTGCTAGAGAATATATTCTGCAAATAGATTCCTGGGCCTGGAACAACTCCTCTTTGGACATGTGCCATCCATTTTTGGAATAAGACAATCTGGCACTTATGTACCTGGTGGGTTACCCTCTGGGCCTTTTCCCAAGAAACTAAAAATTGGAGATACAGCATCCTCTAGAGAGTTTGGAAACTCTGCCTGGCTGTCTGGCTTTCGGGAAAATTCTGTCGCTTGATTGATGGAAGCTGATGTATCTATTTCCCACTTACTCAACTAACATGTACTGAGCACCTGCTCAGTGTGCCAGACTCAGGGTAAGGTCATGAGGCAAGGGCAGCCCCAGCCTTCTAGAAACTCAAGTTCAGTGACAAAGGAAGGTGTCTAAATAAAAAGTCAAAATAAAACTTACATTTAGTGAGGAAAAAATAAAATTCTTAAAATGTAAGGAAGCAGCATGTGCAGCTTTGGAGCTGGGCAGACTCTCCCCTCTGTGTCTCAGTAGCTGAGTGACTAGGCGCCTCCGTTTCTTCCCCTGAAATATATTAAAATGCCTGTTTGGTTTGGTAGGAAGTTTGGGAATAACTTGAACTATGAGATTTTCCTGGCATAGGATCTGGTACCTTGCAAGTGCTAGAAGAAATAGTGGCTTTTGTTTATCGTGCTTATTAATAATGTGATGTTATATATAGAGAAATAATAAATTTCGTAACGTGAGTGTTTTCCTCTCTCACGACTCCTCACTGTGAAATCTCTCTCCCTGTGCTTGTTCCACACTTTGTTCATCAAAACCTGGAGCATCCGCTATTCCTGGAGCATTATTCAAAAGGCACCTCAAAAATAATTATCTTAAAAGCAATAAGCATTCATTTTGGAACAGCCTTAGTCTGAGTTGCTCTAAGAAAATACCATCAACCTGGTGGCTTACAAACAACAGAAATTTACTTCTCGCAGCTCTGGAGTCTGGGGAGATCAAGGTGCTCTCAGATCTGGCATCTGGTGACAATTCGCCTTCTGCATCACAGATGGCATTCTTGCCTTGTCCTCAAATGGTGGAATGGGAAAGGGTCTCTCCAAAGCTTTATAAGGGCACTAGTTCCATCATTTGGGCTCCACCCTCATGACCTAATCACCTCCCAGAGGCCCCACCTCCTAATACCTTCACTGGATTTCAACCTGTGAATTTTGGAAGGACACAGATATTCAGACCCTAGCAGGAACTCTGTTCATTTTCTGAGCCCACCCCCAGAGACTGGGAATGAGAGTGTCAGGGGCATCTCAGGAACTGGTTTTCCCACCCTAGAAGTTCCCATGTGGCCCCACTTATCTGGCAGATTGAGGGTAACAGCTCTAGATCATCTGCCCCTTCGGCCCTATGTGGAGTGTCCTGTTTTTCCAGTTAAACTGCATTTCCATCCACATTCTGGAAAACCAGCTCCTCTCTCCTGGGCATTTCAGTTTTGCGAGAACTGCCATTTCTTGGAATCGCCTCATACTGTTCTCCTAGAATGACTTTTCTCATCCTGATGCCTTAGAATTGAGGCTCTTTTTAGAGCTGAATGCCCTCTACTTGACTGTCTTGCCTGTAAACAGAGATCTCATTTTAAAACTCTTCTCTCTGCCAAGCAGTGTGCATAACCATCCTAGGAGAATTTCTGGCCTCTGGGATACTTTTATAAACTGGGAGTGTCGCGAACGCTGCCAAGAAACTCTTCGTCTGAGGACGCAAACGGTACTTGACTCTGTACTTTCCTTGACTCCCCACTCACTGGGGCTTGGGATCCCTCCTTTGGGCTTCACCGCCCCTTGCCATCGGGTGCCCACGCTTGCTTTCCTACGGGATATTTCCACCCTGTCGTCTCTCCTTTAGTTGCCGCTTAACTGGAGCAGGTTTTAGCTTCTTTGTGAAGGGAATTATTTTTCCAGAAGTAGTAAAAACAGTTTCCTATCCTTCCTTGCTGTGTTATATTTAGCTTTGTCAATCCCTTTCCGAAGCTCGTTGCTTAAGACGTCACTGCATCAAGGTGGCAGGGATTTGTGTCTGTTTTGTTAACATCTGTATTTCCAACACCTGAAGTGATGCAGTTAGTGCCCAGCAAATATTTGTTGAATGAAGAAAAATACCGGCTAAATGAATGGATTTTAAATTTATGGAGTTAAATCCACAGAATCATAGAGTGTTAACATTGGATGTGATGGTAAAGATTCCCGGGTGTCTGATTTACCTTTAGAAAATGGGCTTTCTGAGAGCACAGTGCTAGTGAGTGACAGAAATTTGGACCATAACCTGGATTTTACCTCTTCAATTCCAGTGTTCTTGGGCTCATATTTTTAGGGTTCATGGAAAATGAGAACCTTCCAGAATGACTAGTTATTTATATAGTTTCTGGTACTTTTGCTTCTTCCTGACTTGTGATGTAATAGGATTAGGAATTCAGATCAAAAGGCTGAGAGGATCAGATCAAATGGCTGAAGAAGACTTGAGAAAGATGGAATTAATCTTTTGCTCTTTTTAAGGGATACTTTGTGAGTATGTTTCTCTGTCATTCCCAAGATATCTTTTGGGTAGTACAGCTAGAAATTGCTTAGCTGAATCTGTGCATGTTAAATGCAGTTTTAGCTTAAGTTTTTGCTTGGTTTTAGCTTACGTTTTAGCTTAAGTTTCTTGCTTGGCAGGCTCTAATGTTTTGGTAGTGGGACATTTGTTTCCTGTGCTGCATAGGCTCTATGGTGCAGAGTACAGGTAGTCATAAAGGGCCATCTTAGTAATGCCCAGGTGCTTCCTGGCCACAGTGTGGCAGATGAAACCCAGGGGAGAGGAAACTTTACACGCTTTTCTAGCGGATACTCCCTGAACACTGGATGCCAGGTCTTTGGCGAAATCACTAAGATGAATTGCTTTCCTTATTTTTTTTTTTAATAGAATTATTGTACAACTTTCGAAACCACAATTTAGAAAGAAAATCAAATCTCACTGGACTCAAAGTACAGAGTGATTAATCATTATCTTAACTTTTTTTTTGGTGATGATTGAGGCGGAGTTGTCTGGCCGCCAGGCTATCTGCATTTGATTCTGAAGTTTGCCCTCGACTTCAGCCTTTGCCACCAGTTGTCCTGGGGAAAGGGGTGAGGGGCTGCTGGCCCAGCTGTCTGTAAAAGGATATAGACTTTCTACATTTTTATAAGTTCAATTTAATGAGCCTCCACTGGTGGTGGTGCTTTGCATGCGTTACTGAAAATAAACAGTTTTTAAAAATCTCACTTGTCATGGCCTGCAGGATTGGTGGGGACGCATACATATTTACACTGAAAATTCTTATTTGTCTAGGAAGAGGAATCTATGTTTAGTGTAACTTGGGAATTGAGCAGCCTAGTCCTGGTCCTTTAACAAGCCAATCTGCTTGGCATCACCTGGAGGGTAACCTGGGAACTATTCAATTTAAAAACTGCTTTTGTTTTTTAATTATTATTTTTAATTGTGGCAAAATACACCTAACACAATTTACCATCCTTATCATTTTTTACATTATTTATTTATTTGAAATAGAGTCTTGCTGCGTCGCCCAGCCTGGAATGCAGTGGTACAGTCTTGGCTCACTGCAACGTCTGCCTCCTGGGTTTAAACAATTCTCCTGTCTCAGCCTCCCAAGTAGCAGGTACGCACCACCATGCCTGGCTAATTTTTGTGTTTTTAGTAGAGATGGTGTTTTGCCATATTGGTTGGGCTGGTCTCAAACTCCTGACCTTAGGTGATCCATCCGCCTCTGCCTCCCAAAGTGCTGGGATTACAGGCATGAGCCACTGCACCCGGCCCGTCCGTACCATTTTGAAATGCACACTTCAGTGACGTTAAGAATATTCAAGTTGTGCAGCCATCACCACCATCCATCCATAGAACTCTATTCATCTTGCAGAAGTGAAACTCTTTACCTGTTAAATAAATAACACCCCATTCCCTTTCTGCAGCCTCTGGCCACCACCATTCAACTTTCTGTCTCTAGGAAAGGACCTCATAGGCAGAATCATACAGTGCTTGTCCTTTTGTGACTGACTTACTGTGTCCTTAAGGTTCATCCGAGTTGTAGTGCATTTCAGAAGCACCTTCGTTTTGTGGCTAAATGATGTTCCATTGTGTGTATATGTGCCACATTTTCTTTGTCTGTTCATCTGTTGAGGGACACTCATGCTGCTTCTGCCTTTTGGCTACTGTGGGTAGTACTGCTGTGAACAAGGGTGTACGATTGTCTCTTCAAGTCCCTACTGTCAATTTGGGAGGGTGTACACCTGCTTTTACTTCTTAAAAATAGAACAAAGAAAGAAAAACAGATTTGTATTTCTTTCTTCTAAACTTTGTGAAGTTTTTTTTTTTTTTTTTTTGAGACGGAGTTTCACTCACGTTACTCAGGCTGGAGTGCAATGGCGTGATCTCGGCTCACCGCAACCTCCGCCTCCTGGGTTCAGGCAATTCTCCTGCCTCAGCCTCCTGAGTCGCTGGGATTACAGGCATGCGCCACCATGCCCAGCTAATTTTTTGTATTTTTAGTAGAGACGGGGTTTCACCATGTTGACCAGGATGGTCTCGATCTCTTGACCTCGTGATCCACCCGCCTCGGCCTCCCAAAGTGCTGGGATTACAGGCTTGAGCCACCGCGCCCGGCCTCTTCTAAACTTTGAAGATATTTAATTATTGAATAGGAATAAACCCAAATTTCCCCATTGCAACATTTCAGTGTGAGCATTGAGATTTCAGATTTATGTTTCCCTCCTCTTTGAATTGGACCAGAAACTATGCCCCAACAGTTGGTAATTAATAAAAACCATTTTCTGTCATGCAGTCTCATTCCTTAGGCCACCTTTCCTCTCAGATTCAAATATATTTTCCAGAGTGTAAATATACTCATTTCTCATTTAAAACTTTTCACACCACTGCTATAAAATGACAGGCCAAAAAGTACAGAAACAAAGTAGTATATATATCGGTTTTTAACTGTGTGAAATACTTAACTGGAAATAGTAAAGGCCTGAAAGATAAAGAACAAAAATGGGGGTCGTCCCTTTGTTAGGGTGATGTTGAGCCAACATGATCATTGATTTTCAAATATTGTTACCAATCCTTTTCACACACTTAACCAAGAAGACCAAATAGCAGGTATCATGGCTCTGAGCCTGCCTGAGGGCACATGAATGACTTTTCCCGCCTCGGTCCAGGCCTGGGAATACCCCAGCAGAGGTGTCAGTAGAGGTGTAGGGCAAAATGAGCAGAGCCTAGCAATCTACCGAAACAGATGCAAAGGCAGGCTGCCACCTGCCAAACTGTCTTCCCCACTGGAGTGACTTGCCACATGCTGGACAAAGGAGTCAAGGGCTCCTAAAATTGCTTTGTTTGGCCAACTGCTCCAGGAGTTCTGAGGTGAGCTATGATCCCTTCTCAAGAGTCTCTGGATTCCACTCTGCCCTTCAGGTCCCTTCCCAATATCTTGGTCTCCAAAGTGGCCGGTGCTGAGGAGCAACAGAAACATTGGGTTGAGGAGGTGGCAGGGCTGCCTCCAGCCAAGGAAAGCAAAGCCCCCCCACCTCCCATCCTGCCGTTGGCTCTGGCTCTTCCAAGGATCACCTGACATACTCAGGATTCCTCAGCCAGGGGATCAGAGGCTCCTCCGCACAGCACTGACACACCCAGAGTCAGAAATTCCAGTAGCTTGGCATCCCTGGCTGGTGAAATTAAACTCCTACCAGGCACAGAAGCAGGAAGTCTAGGGCAAAATGACTTAAAAGGGGGAAGTTACATCTCACATGGAAGGCAAGGGTGCAGCCCCCATGAAACATGAAAAATGCAAATGGAAACTTGCAGAAAGTATGTCAAATGTTTACTTTGGTGTTTTGAAAGAACCCCATAAACTCAAATACACTCGGATGCCCAAGCAGTCTCAGTGCTTCATGGCAGGCGCCGCGTGTGCAGAGGAGAGAGGCTCATGAGCCAGATTATATTGGCAGCAGAAACTCTTTCCTGGTTGTTGCGTTGTAAGAATCCTCTCTCCTTGCACAAGGGAGATATGATTTTAGCAGCTCATATGTAAAATACTGATTTTTCTTCCTCCATTGTTAACTGCCACCTTTTCAAGGAAACAAAGAACGAGGGGTCTGGAGAGCCCCCAAGGTTGGTCTGCGTCTTGGGAGCCACAGACACCATCTCCCCTCGCGTTGGAGGCCCGAAGACGAGCAGCTTGCCTGAGGTCCGAAAGGGCCAAGGATGCAGCCTCGGGCGCTCTGTGTCCCCGGTGATCTTCGTGGGGTCGAGCTGGAGGCTTCTCCTCTTCTTGTCCCCCAGCCTTCTGCACCCTTTCTGGCAGCTCATGAGCTGTGCCAGCTCTGTGCCTCATCATCTTCATGCTTGGAGACTCTAGGGTTTGGCTCCCAGTTGCTTCTTGGTTGCTCCAAATCTAAATAGCAGCCATAGATACTTAAACACTCAAAGGGCGGGGTAGTGCTTTATTTGGAAAGAATGCGTATATTTAAATGTAGCTTTAAGGAGAGCAGAGGGCACATTTTATGAAAGCAGACAATTAGTCGTCTGTGTATTTTGTATTACCTATAGAATTGTTGAGTAGTGCCCTGGATCTCTGAGTCATGTTGGGATCTTCTTGGAGGAAGAGGGTCTGGATGGAGTTTCAAGGTAGCAGAAGAAGATGCCCCAGCCCTCAAGGAATTGGATGTAGGATTAAATATGCATGCAGCCTTCCTGGGTACACTAGCCTGCATTTATCTTAGAAGAAAAAAACATTCTAAGAAAAATAATTGGGATACCACCTGTAAATAGCAGTCAGGGAACAAATGAGTGTGTAGCCTCAGCAAACCGAGAGTCCTTGTGATTTTAGCTTTGTCTAACTATGCTATGCCCAGGATATATGTTTATTTTTGTCCCATGTTATGTCACCATGAACTTTATGCTTTCGATGGCGATTCTGCCCATGTGGCCTGTGGGAGTCGGAGTGGAGGCTGCTGAGTCTCCATAGGCATAAGTACTGATTGAGCCCGGCCACTGCCCATTAGCATAGGTCACGACTCTTTCAGATGCATCTGTTCATAATGAAAAACAAAAAAACATAGATTCTTACAACTTGTTAAATTCATCAGTTTGTTGTTATGTGTTTTCTCAGTTAGTAGAGACTGAAAATGGTGGTCACCCTTGTCTTTTGTGAGCTGGGTAGAGAGGAGAGGATGCCGTTTTCGACATTAGAAAAAGGAAGTTTCTCTTATAAACACTGAAAGCCAGGAGTTAACGATTGTATAACTCTGATTCTAGGAACCAGAGGATTCATATACATTTGCTGGACAGACTAATTCTAGGGATTTTATTTTCTGCCTCAGATCCTGCCTGTGTCTAGGAACCCCTGAAATAAAGCATTGATTCCATTTGTATTTTTATTTGGAGTTGTGGTTAGGTGGTTTGCTTTTGTGTTTGCTGAATGTCTTTAAATATCATGAATATGGTAGAGAATAATACTCTAACTGCATAATACCTGATTTTCTTATTCTACTTACTTATGTCTAAACTGTATATGCGGAAAATTAACTGAATGTGACCGGAATACAGGAGAATAGAAGATGAATTGTTGTGTGAAAAGCTATTTCAGCAGAAGGTTAAGTTATATTTGCACAAAGTTTTAATTGGTTAGAAGTTAACAGAAATTGCCAAGTGAACATGGTCTGGTGGAAAACTCTTTTGCAGCGGGACCTTCACTTCTTTTCCAGATAGAAATGTGTAAGGACTTTGGCTTTGCACATGTGTTAGGGACTTTTCATGTAAAGTGCCATTTATTTTTTTCATCTCAGGGACTGAATCTGCTTTTACTTAATGATATACCCCCATCCCAGCTGTTTATGACTTAGCAGGGTATATCTTCCATATGGAAAAGCGGGAAGAAGTTGGTGGAGAAAGCTGTGAAGGCATTGCACACTGATGGATGCTTGCGTAGGTCTGTGAAGAAGGACCGTAATGGACACGTCCTAAACACGTGGTGCAAATAGCATCTCCTTGTGGTGCCAGATCATTTAGTAAAGTGAATCTGGTGTCGTCTTTAATCCCCAAACAATGTAAAGAAGACACTAGATGGAGCTGTAAACTAAGAAATGTAGTGGTGAAGCTGGTGAGGTGGCACTAGAAGTTAAGTCCTCTGCCCCCCTAGTTTCTCCGGCCTCCTTGCCTTTTCCTGGTCAGCACACCTCTCCTGCTGTATGGAAGACATTTACTCATGATAATTTATAAGCCCCATGCAAATGTGTTTCCCTGAGTTTATATCTATTTTAGAACTAAACCAGCCTCAGTTAGCTAATGACAGTGAAACTAAGATGAGATGTGAATTTGAGATCAGACAAGCTACTCAAATATTTGGGGCAAAGTTAATACCCAGTTTTGGATTGGGTTATTTAAAGACGGAAAAAAACTATTAATAACTTGATTGACAGCCATGCTGTTTGACCCATATTTGTGTAGAGAATACATTCTTATAAATCTGTGCGAAGTGAAATTTTATATATAAAGTTATTTTTTTTCTTCCCCTTTTACCATCTCTCTCAGTGGGACGGCGCCATGGAAAGTATTTTGGCATCAAGCTAACGTTCAACAGACAGTCCGAGCATTCACTTCCAGAAGCATTTGTTTACTCAATTCTCCCACTTTTGTTACGCAGTAGAAGGCCTTTCACAAATGGGTGATTATTGATCCACTTGGATTCATGGAACTAGGCAAGAATTTCGCAGCTGACCACACGCGCAGAGGTGGCACATGGAGTACTTACTGAGGTGGACCAGCTGACAGACGCCATAGGGATGCTTGTAAGAAGTCAGTGTGATTTCGGTCCTATCTTAATATAGCAAATAAAAAAATGCTGGTGTAGAATATGAAAAGGTGTCTTCTTTTGAATCAGACCTTTAAAACCCCTGTTGGGGACATTTAACTGTTGTTCTTCATTAGAATTTAGTGAAGTTTATAAGTCAGAGACCCGGAAGTGATTTTATTATCTAAACAGATAAAATGTTAATGGACCCAACAGGAAATTTTACAGTTGTTTTTAGAGTAGGGCATTTAAAATTTTCTAAAAAGTTTTGTTTTTGTTCTAATGGCTCTGGAAAGTATGAGGTTTGAAACATCCACGTAGAATGGTTGGATTCAGTTTATGAAGATTATAACCTACTGAGTTACCAGATTGACCAGGCTTTGTTGAAAGGATTCATGATTGAACGTGTTAAAGTAGAAAGTAGTTGTACAAATAATCCACTTCAGAGGAGAGTAAAAGCATTTTCAGGACACGTGTTGCATTTATATTTTGGCATCTGCTACCTTACATTTACTTTGAATAATGACGAAATTACTTTGCATTTGACCTAATTACAGAGATGTGACCCAGGAATGATCTGGTTGACTGAGAGAAGGCTTAGCAGGAAGACAGGAGACCCCGGGGGCTGCCTGGCTGGGGAGCACAGCCAAAGGCTGTTGGACATGCACAGAGAGAAATAACCGCACATGAAAATTCCCCAGAGGGAATGAAAACATGTTATTTTCCTAGAAGAGAACGGTCCCAATGAGGACCGTACCACGGTTTCATTTCCAAAGCAGGATAAAAGCCAGGCCTTGAATTGGCAGAATGGTCCCACAGCACACTTGCATGTGTGTGCAAGTGTGTGCACACGTGTGGACATGTTGGCACTTGTGTCCATGTGTGCACGTGTGGCGTTGAGACCAACCTACATCACCCAAGACCATCTATGCTTACAGTGAACTTTATGTTTTAGCCAGTATTGATTTTTAGATGGCCCATTGAGATAGAAATATTGAGCTGTTAATATGGTAAGAGCGGCACTCGTACTTAATTGTTTTCCAGAGGTTAAATTAAGTAACTGTTCCCTGTCAGCTAAAAGTGTAGGAGATGAGAGGGCATGATACCTATGTTCTAGAGCTTTCCTGAAGCCCCAGATTTGTGGTCTCTGGTATAACTACTTTTCCTGAAAATGAATGCAGTGGTCTCAATAAATACAGAGCTGAAGTCTCGTCTTTGGCAGGCAGCGTTCTCTGGACAGCCATTTTCGCTCCAGCAGTTGACAGTGAGGCTCTCCTCTCCCAAAGGCCAGAGGCCTTCTCGGCCTGGGGAGCTCAGGCAGGTGCATGCCTGCGCCTCCAGGGGTCCTGATTTTCTGCCAACCAACTCTTCCCCACCCCGCCTGCCCCCAACTATGAGCAAGAGTTCGCCTGCTGACTCTGAGTGTTCTCCCTTGTGATTAATTATTGATTATGCAGTAATTATTAATTATTGATTCAGCACTTTGTCCTTTTAATACCTGGCCAGGATTAATATTTGACCATTCACAACTCGAACTATGGCAACATCTCTCTTCTTCTCTCCTTCTGCCCAGATCCGGGGCACGCAGGGCCCTGGCTGCTGTGTCTCAGCCGCTGATTTCAACCAGTCCGCAGCTTCTGATCCATCTGACCCCTGTCTTTCTGAATCCCCCTTCCTCAAAAAGACAGGGTGCTGTGCTGGCCAGGCCTTGAGGTCTCATTACTGCCATTTCAGCCTCCCTTCTGTCCTCACCCCTCTCTTCTGTCTGTCTTCACCAGGATCTTGAGTGTGATCCGGCCAAACACTGTCCCCACACACCCCAGAGGCCCAAGGGCTAGCCCCGGGGTGACCCTGCCCCTCTACACCCTCTGCGCTACCGTGCCTGCCCAGGACCTTCCTCCCTCCTTGTTGTGGTTTGTTTCCCTGTGTCTTGTCTTGTTATACCCTTTGGCCTTGAGAGATGAGGGGAGCCCTTTAAAACAAAGCCCATCCCGGCCGGAGGGGCACCGTCCGGAGCTTCTGTGAGGAGCACATACCTGGTAGGGGGAGAATGAGGGGCCGAATAGCTTGTTTTCAGTACCGGTTGTGTGACCTTAGGCAGGTGATTTAATTCCTCCAGGCCTATTTCCTCAGCTGTGAAGCCAGGTTAATAACGATCACTTTTTATTATTTTGTAAGAAATAGGTGAAATGGGGCTAATAAATAACACCTTTACTGCGTGCCAACCTCTGTTATAAAGCAGATAGTAACTAACGTAGTCCTTACAACCCGGATGTGGGGTGGACACTCTTGCTAAGCTCATGTTAGAGTTAAGACCCTAAAGCATAGGAAGCCTACATCCCGGGCCCTGGGCCACAGCCAGTAGGAGCAGGGCAGGGTAAGCAAGTTTGTAAGTGCTGGTCTCTGCTTTCCTTCCTGCCAACCAAGCACCGTAGCCTTTGGTAGGAAGAGGGTCTTGCTGTCTGTGACCCTGAGCCCCACTGTGTGTTAAGTGGGTGTAACTTGCAGCTATTCTGGGAGCAGAAGAGAGGATGAATTATGTGAGCTTCGATTATTATTTGCAATGTTGTCAAAAAGCAAAAAATCTAAAAATGCAGAAAAAAGGAGTTAATATTATTAGAATGCTTTGGTTTATACATACAAAACAAACTCAAATTAGCTTTTGTTGTTACAAAATTATGGTGTGGATGCGAGAATGTTTCACCAATCTTATCTGAGCAGAAATGCACCTTAGAAAGCACCGGGAGCTGAGCTACAAGGCGGCTCACCCCAACTCCTGGCTGCCTTTCCCCATCCCACCCCAACCCTCCCCATCTCTGTGTGCTGGGTTGCAGCCCTAGGCCTCTGCATTAGGCAGGGTTCTCTGCAGAAACAGACCCATTAAATAGGCTGTGTACAAAGAGAGACATACGTATTTTAGGAATTGGCTCATGACATGGTGGAGGCTAGCAAGTCCAAAATCTGTAGGGTAGGCTGGCAGGCCGGACACCCAGGGAAGGGTTGCCGTTCAGGTCTGGAGGCAGAATTCCATCTTCTCCCCGGGAAGCCGGCCTTTCTTCTATTCAGGTCTTCAGGTGATGGGCTGAGGCCCACTCACATGAGGGAGAACAGTCTGCTTTACCCAAAGTCTATGGTTTAAATGTTAATTGCATCTTGAAAAATATCTTCACAGCATCTAGTCTGGTGTTTAGCTAAAACCTGGGCACCATGGTCCAGCCAAGTTGCCACAAAAAACCAGCCATTGCAGTCTATATGCTCATTCCTCCCTTTCTGAAGTGCGTTTTCTGCCGCCGTTTCTCACCTACTCTGTGTGCCATCGTGGCCTCTCTCTGCGTCTGCCTCATGCCTTCCTCTGTGCAGATGGGCTTCCTCTGCACCCTGGCCAGTCAAGAGGACAGGTGGGCACCTGAAGCCCGCAGGCGTGGGTTCGAGCAGCAGCTACACATGAACCTCTGCCACGGCGTCAGCCCCTGCTTAACCTTACTGGGCTGGAACCAGTGTCAGTGTTGGGTGCTGCTCTGCTTCTGTCTCTTGTTTCACTTCTGGAATCCCAGGGACAGGAGAGTCCTGATCCTGGGAGACACCTGTGATTCCGTCAGCTGAGTCAGGGCCAGGGGGTTCCTGCTATGCAGATGTCGGGGTGTTCAGCCTAGCAGAGGGCGTGGGGAGGAGGGAAGCGGGTGCAGAAGGGAGCTGAGCAGTCGCTGCGAATGGCTTCTCCCTGGAGACAGGTGGAAATGCAGCCCAGCTGTAATGATTGAATTTGCCTCTGGAATATCCATTATGATGAAGGCAGGTAATATGCATGCTTCCTCACAGTCACCCTTCTCTCAGTGTTGCTCCTCTACCTGTTACATAACATTGGAAAAATAGGATTGAGTTTTGGAACCTGATCACCAAGATGTACATTTGGGTTTGCTCGCTCTCCACTGCTCACGTTTCTTGTTTGCGCTTGTCTTTTTCTGTGCAGAGGATGATGTGGACCTGGAAGCCCTGGTGAACGATATGAACGCATCCCTGGAGAGCATGCAGTCGGACACAGTGCCCCTCCTGCAGAATGGCCAGCATGCCCGCAGCCAGCCTCGGGCCTCGGGCACTCGCTCTGTCCAGCCTCAGGCGTCCCCGAGGCAGAGGGTGCAGCGCTCCCAGCCCGTACACATCCTCGCTGTCAGGTAGGTCCTGGCCTCGTGGGCAGAGTCTTTTCCAAGAGTGAGAGCTGTCAGCAGGGACACTGCCCTCTGTGGGTTACGTGGTGGGGGGATTAGTGCTGGCCATGCCCAAGAGGCAGATACGACCCTTTGATGGGATAACAGGTACACTGAGTGTGTGTGGTGTG
Source organism: Sapajus apella (assembly GCF_009761245.1). Classification (NCBI taxonomy): domain Eukaryota; kingdom Metazoa; phylum Chordata; class Mammalia; order Primates; family Cebidae; genus Sapajus; species Sapajus apella. The sequence continues at coordinate 4,765,092 of NW_022436994.1, forward strand.
CCGCGTTTGCGTTCAACTTCATAGCTGGTTCAATTTCAGTACCTTGTATTGAGCGCTTGCTGTGTGCCAGGCACCGTGCTAGATAGAGGGATATGCGGGAAAACCAGCAGAAGAAAAATGTCTGGAAAGATTGGAAGAACAGCCATAGAGCTGATCGTACACCCCAGTTCTCATTGCCCAGAGTGGGGTCGGTAGACTGGCCACAACAGCGCCCCCTGTTGTGTAACCCCAGACTTCACTCAGTCGCATTTTGCCACATTCCTCTGCCAATTCAGGGGTAGGCACATCTCTGTGGAAGCAGGGAGGCTGGAAGGAGGGACATGCTGGGGATGCTGAGAGAGGTTCCTGGGAGGCGGGATCTCTGAACGGGGTGTCAGAGGGCAGTAGGAGCTCAGATGGCTGGAGGCAGAAATTTTGTGAGCAGAAGAGATGATGCAGATGAGGGCCGGTTCCAAAGCACTTCATGTGCCCTTTTCAGGAGCCACGCGGGACAGGCGCGTGAGGGGGCTGGGTTTAGGTTTTGACACCAACATTCTGGCTGCCAGGGGCCAGGGGCGCAGTGGTAGAGGGCAGCAGGGCTGGCAGAGCATGGCCAGTTGGGAAGCTGTCTCAGGAGCCTCTGGATGGAAGATGATGGTGTGCTGCCCAAGGGTGAAGAAGGAGGGGGATTTGCATGCATTGCTGAGGAGGAGCGGCTGGGTTTTGCCAGCACTTGAATTTTGCCAGGGCAGTGAGGAGACAGAGAGTGTGGTGGGTGATTTGGATTTTGCCTTGAGTGCCTGGGAATAGGGCGTCTAGAGAATGGTCATGTTGAAGGGGAAGGTGCCAAGAACACCCTAGACTAATCTGAGTGAAGATCTTCGTAGGATGGAGCTGAGAGCCAGGGCCAGCCCTCAAGGATCGGCCAGTCTGCCCTACTGCTGTCCATGGTGGGGATGGTGTGGGGCTTCGTGGGACCCTGCCTGCCCCTCTGGGCCTTTGTGACCACCCTTGCCCTCACTGGCCTCCATGGGGTTCTGGTGTGTCCTCTCTCTGCACCCCATCTTCTGGGTAGCTACGTTCATTTCCTGGGATCTTCCTTGCTTCTGGAAACTTTTAATAGTTTTCTTTGTGGTCTGACATCTTGGGTCGTCTGCAGCCCAGATAATCAGCTTGCTCCAGGTGGCCACTGTTTCTTACGGAGGCGAGAGGGTGCAGCTGCACTGGCGCCCGTGGTCAGCTGCCTCTCCAGCTTCCCGCCCCAGCTCCACCTCTCCTGCCCCCGACTTGCCACTTTTTGTCACATCCACTGATGCTGAATGATGGCTGTCCCAGGGTCTGTCCGACTTCACCCTTCGAAGTGTGGACCCTTGCTCTTAGCTCCTGAGGAGTTCAGTCGGGTGGGTGACCTCTTTTTCTGCTGGGAGCACCTCTGGGTCACTTATTCGCAGTAGCCTGGGGGAGCCCCTGGGAAGATGGGGTTGCAGTCGCATGGCAAAGGTGCCCAAGGCCTGCTTCCCTGCTGGAGTGGTTGCCCAGGACCCCTGAATCTCGAGTTCTGGCTGAACTTGCCCAAATGTGCCTCGGGGCTGCCTGCACTGCCTGGGATGGACTGGGGCAGGCTTGCTCTGAGGGGACAGCCGAGCCCTCTCCCTACAGGGTCACAGGCACTGTTCCTTGGGGCCAGTCTCTTCCCACTGATGTCCTCTCTGATAGTTTTGTTTCTTACCTTCAGGTGAATTTACAGAATGTGGAAATGGACCTGGAGTCACCTGAGGTTTATTTTGTGAAGCGAGGCATTTGCTGAGAGCTCACTGTGCAGATGCTCTTGAGCTCCTTGCTTGTTATTGGTGCTCTCTGAGGGAGGCAGGGTGGGTTATCCCCGCTTTCTAGGTGAGGAAACTGAGGCACAGCGGGGCCCACCCCAGCAGGTGGGAAGTGGCCGTGGAGCTGGCTGCTGGGTACGGGGGGCCGTGGAGCATGGTTTGTGCTGTGGAGGAACTTCTCAGGGGCTGCCATGCACCCCAGAGGGAGCTTGGGAAGGTCAAGAGGGCCTCACATGCAGGAAAGCTGACGGGTGAGCCGATTCTGGATGAGAAGGAGCTCAGGCTTTTGAGATCGCAAGGGCCGTGCATGTGTGCTAGACAAATGCAGGTGGGCCAGGGAAGGGCAGAGAAGAGAGAGCCGCACCTTGCCCCCAGCTCTGCAGTTTCCACCACCATCCCTGACGGCCCTAAATCTCAGCACCCCTCTCCATAGTCACTGTCCCTTCTATTGTGGGCCTCTTTCACGGGGATTTTTTTGTCCTCGTGTGATGTCCCCTAGTCTTGCCTTAGGTGATGTCTCTGAGCCGCTTTGAAGTCAACACAGGACTTTTTAAAATGCTCAAAACAACCCAATTAAGAGACAAGCTTTTGTGGACGCTAAAACATCACACTGTCTCTTTGAGGTGAAGTCGCTGGCTAGACACCGCTGGGCGGGAATGTCCTGAAAGTGGCACGGCCACCCCTTTTACTCGTCTCCTCCCGTATGACAATGGCCAGACCTTTCAGCCGGACGCCTTGCCAGGCTGAAGCTGTCCTGGGAAGAGTGCGGTTTGTTCGCAGGAAATGTAAACTTTCTGGTACGTCGTCACACCGTGACAGGAGCGGCTCCCCCACATTTCACAGCACTGAGTCCCTCCGTGTCACGGGAGCACTCATAGTTTTACATCTGAGCATTATTTGCTTGTCTACGTGGGATGGTTAGCTGGATCTTCCTTTAGAAGTAGGGAAAGTTGGTAAAAGAGAAAACGGTCACAGAGTATGTTTCCGTAGTGGCAAATCTCCCAGGAAAGCTAATGGATTGTTGATTTTGTGAAATCGTCAAAATGGTCAAAAAATTATTCGAAGACGCAGACTGTGATGGGGGTTTCTCAGGTATGTTTAAACGTGGGGAGGGATTGGAAACGCTGAGTGAGGATGACGTGAGGTTTGCTTTCCTCTCCTTGAAGGTACAGGCTATGGACAGGGCAGTGTGGCCTCAGGAAGGGTGGAGGAGGCTGTGTGTCTAGGAGAGCCCTGGAGGTGTGGGCCAGAAGTTACTCTGCGTGGTGGGGGTGGGGGGCGTGGGACACTTGGCTTTTGCTGTGACTTTTAACTTGATTTCTCTGCTGTTCACAATTCCTTCTGATTCATCATACTGTGTGTGTTGCATGGTTGTATGACAAGTGAGTTGTGCATTTTTCGAAGGAGTGAAGAGACGTCCCTGGAGAAGCGCCGGGAAAGTAGAGGTGGTCTGGATTCAGCATGTATTTCTAAGATGTGTTTCTAACAGGGACACGGGCTTTTGTGCCTTGGGAGGAAAAATACATGAAGCTATAATTTCCAATTCAGCATCAACAACCTTTTTATATAAATAAGCATCCACTGCATAATTCAGATGAGAACACACAAAGCCTTTGTTGATTAGATTAACGTTCATTTCAAGGACATTGAGAAACACCTGTTCTCATGAAAACACTCCTGTTCAGAAAACCTTTCACACACACACCAGGTATTCACCGAACAGACGGTTGAATTATTTGGAGCTGTTGCCAGCTACCGTCAGGCACTGACTGCTGTCTGAGACGAGCACGCACCCAGGACAACAGAACATGGGCATCCCCGTCTCCCTGGGGTGCCTAATGCAGAAGGGAATTGATACCCTTTGGGTCTGAGAATAATAACTTGTCATTTTTTAGTTTTTCGTTTTAGTATAATATGTGTAACATAAAGTTTACCGTATTAACTGTTTTTTTCAGTGTGCAGTTTGGTAGTATTAATGCACACTCACAATGGTACAGTCTGTAGAACTTTCTCATCTTATGAAACGGAAACTCTGTCCCCAGTAAACAGCAACTCCCCATTTCCCTCCCCTTTGCCCCTGGCAGCCACCGTTCTACTTTCTATGGTTTTGAATACACTACCTGCCTCACTGTGTGAAATCACACAGCGTCGGTGGTTTGGTGACTGGCTTGTTTCACTCTGCGTGATGTCTTCAGGGCTCATCCGTGTTATAGCCTGTGTCAGAATGCCCTTCCTTTTTCATGGCTGAGTAGTGTTCCATGGTATGGATAATGCTACATTTTGTTCATCCGTTCATCTGTCTGTCTGCAGACCCTTGGGTTGCCTCTATTTTTTGGCTGTTGTGAAGGATGCCACCGTGAACGTGGGCGTGCCCTTGACTCCTAGAAGCTCTGTGTCCCACTTTCTGGGTGTATCACCACAGTGGTAAGGCTGGGTCATGTGGGGAATGGCAGCTTTTAACAAGCACTTATCCCTGCCTTCCAGACGCCTTCAGGAGGAAGACCAGCAGTTTAGAACCTCGTCTCTGCCGGCCATCCCCAATCCTTTTCCCGAACTCTGCGGCCCTGGGAGCCCCCCTGTGCTCACGCCAGGTTCTTTACCTCCGAGCCAGGCCGCTGCAAAGCAGGTGAGTTTGCCCCTGGCTGGAGTCCAGGCTTCAGGGATATGCCAGATTATTGGGATCTGCAGGGATGTGCCAGATGATTACTTGGGGAAGACGGGTGGGAAGTGTAGGGATCTTCTCTTGTTCTTTTCTTGTTGTCACGGTGCTTGCTGTCCTATGAGTCTGATTCAGTTTGGATGTTGTTCCCTCCAAATGTCACGTGGAATGGTAATCCCCAGTGCTGGAGGCGGCACCTGGTGGGAGGTGATCAGATCTTGGGGGTGGATCCTTCATGGCTTGGTGCCGTCCTCACAATAGTGAGTTCTCATGAGATCTAGTGGTTTAAAAGTGTGTGGCACCTCCAATTCCTCCCGCTCCCATCGTGCGAGACTCCGGTTCCTCCTTTGCCTTCCAGCATGACTGTAAGCACCTGAGTCCTCGCCAGAAGCTAAGCACATGTGCACACCATGCTTCCTGTGCAGGCTGCAGAACCATGAACCACTCCAACCTCTTTTCATTGTGCATTACCCAGTCTCCCGTACTTCTTTTTAGCAATGCAACAATCCGCCTAACAGAGGGGCTTTTACATTTATTGACCAAAACTCCGTGTACCTGTATATCTTAGAAAAAGTCTCGTAAAAAATGGCAAATAATAACAATGATCTGATGCTTAAAGATGAATCTTAGTTCTCTGAAAAAGTTTCACCACTGGTTCAATAATAGGTGTGAAAACTCGGGGCTCACCCGGCCACCTCAACTTCAGTACACGGGAGTTGAAGAGCTTCTGTGTTGTGGTCCTGATTTTGAATATGTTCTACTGAAAGCAGAAGAGTTTCCATTGGACCCACAGGGCAGCAGCCTCCTTTTCAAACTTACGGTGTCTATTTAAAGTAGATCCATGAAGTAGGTACGACACAGCCATTGTCCCTATGTGAGAAAACAGAGGCACAGAGAGTTTCAGTAACATGTCCAAGGTCAAACAGCCGGCATGTCAGCTTAGCGTAGAAACTGGCAGAGAAAGGTCCTCCACACCAGTTGACAGGGCCGCGAGCGGGATGGGCTGCAGGCTCTGGGGGAAGAGCCCTGAGGGGTGGAGGTGATCATTAGAACAACCGTCTGATGTTTATGGAGTGAGGGATTTCTGTGTGCCAGGCCTTGTTTGAGTGCTGGATACGTTTATTATTTTTGTTTATATGTTCATTTACTCCTCATGCCATCCTGTATAAATTAAGTACGCATGTCCCCACTGTCCCACCACTGGGGGAAGGGAGGCCCCTGTAACCCACCGAGCTGAGCGTGGCTGAGTGTCACACGGCCTCAGGACCAAAGCCTGTGATTGCAGCCACCGTACTGATTGGCTTCCCAGGACCTTGACTTTCCTTCTGCTAAATGCGCATTGTTTAGAAGTTATTTTGCCTTTCTACTTGAATCATCTCTTCTCCTTCCTTGCTTCCGCTTCCCTGCCTTTGCTGTTCTCAAGCAAGACAGGCCATCCATCCCTTTCTCTGCAAATCTGCCTGTCCTGTGCCATTGCAAGGTCTGCCCTCTTGAGAGATAGACCTTGCTTCCAGGACCCACTGGCTCCCAAGCGTGGCTCCCGTTCTGACCTCAGGACCCCGGAGCAGGCTGCATTATGGCACTATCAAAACTTAGAAGGTGAGGTAAGTGTCCCTCATCTGGGAGCCAGCGCTGTCTGGGCTTGTGCACTTTGTCACATGTCTAAAGTGCATCTGGGATGTCTACCTCGCCGGTGACCTTGGATCCAGACAAGCTGTCTGTGGGTTTTGTCACTGAGGTTGTTTACAGAGCTACCCATTCTAAAATAAGACCATGAAAATATTATCTGGCTCTCTCAGCCTTTGGCAAGAAAACTGGCCTCCACCCCCAGGGATTGTCCAAATTCGTAAGCAGAACAAGGAAACGGGGGAATTTTGCCTGCTGGTGTTTTTCTTGGGATCGGAGCTAGTTCCCCATAAGAACGTGGCGTTGGTGTCTGTGTCACCTGTGTCCTCAAGCCCACGAAAGTGAGCAGGAAGGATGTTTCTCACTCAGAACTACTTATAGAAAGTCCTTGTTCTCTGTTCTTTTTTTTTTTTTTTTTTTTTTCCGACTTGCTTGAAGGGACCTTTCTTTACCTGTGCTTGATGCTGATTTCTGATCTCATGAAAGTGCATTTTCCCAGTGGAATGGGTACAAAGTGCAGGACCCCAGCCACCTCCCAGGGCCTTGGGTCTAGGGTCATGGTGGGGGGTGGTGCTGGGCAGAGAGCTTTGGCCCCATTCCTCACCCCTTGCTTGAGGAAAAGAGAAATCTGATGTTCCTCTTCTCTTCATTCAAGTCAGAGGAAGTAACGCTGAGGCCAGGGTCCAGTCAAGGGTTCTGAAATAGTAGAAAAATAGACAAAGTGGACCTGATACATAACGTGGCTTGACTCACGGGAAAGAACTCAGGTAACACAGAAAAAGAAGAAAGCATAATGAAATCTCTGGAAGGTAACGGGATGGTGAGGCGATTGGAAACTTCCTCATTCGTGTCGTTATGTTCGCTATTAAATAGCAGATTCATGAAGGAGGAGGAAACCGAAGAGGAAAAAATAGATAATTTAAACATCCATGCGAAAGGAAAAATCATTCTTGCCCAAGCTTTGTAGCCAGAGCCTTCTGAAGTTCTCACACGGGCATTCGTATGTTTCTTCTGCCTCTTGTCTTTTCAAGAGACTCCTTGGTCGCTCCTTAATGCAATAGGAGAGATCACATGCTGGTGTCCAGAGACCCCAGGTCTGAGGGCAAGTGACTGCCATGACGTCAACCTGGAGTTTCTCACAGCATGGTGACCACCCCCTCCCCCGTCTTGCATGCTGGGACGGAGCAGGAGAGCGGCAGTGGTCTCACTGCAGCGTCCGTGGACCCCATGGGCCTCTGTTCCACCTGCAGCTCTGGTGTGGATCCTTTCTAGACATGTAACATATAGGGCTCAGTGCCCTGCAAAGGCTGTGGGCCACGGGACTTCATGAAAGGAAGGAGGGGCGAGAAAATTCTGCACGGGAGCAGTCATGGCTAGAGAAGATCCCTCAGCCTCCCATTCAGCAGCACATGAGATTCCTCCCATGCCAACTCCCTCTGAGCTTGCTCCCTTCGCGCACCCTGAGCCCCTACAACGGCCAGGTCTTTTGCCAGACCCTGAGACTGAGAGGTTGGCCAAAGTGGCCTTTGCTCTCGAGAGCTTAGCATGATGGTGACAGAGTAAAGAGCTACTGAGAGGAAGGAGGATGGAGTAGTTGGTGGTCTAGGATGTGACAGGCATGTGCCAAAAGAAAGCAGCGATGATTCTCTAGAAGGACAAGGGAGGTCTTCCCCAGCTACCTTGCATCCTCTCCCCGGAGATCCCAGAGCATGCAGCAGCCCCGGGCAGGCTCACCAAGTTCTTCCACAATGCCTGCACCCTGGCTTTGTGACCTTGCCTTGCCAGATTCTTCCTGAGTGCTGTGCCGAGTTTGCTAAGGGTACCTCCAGGGCTTTCCTGAGTCATCTTGGTTGGTGGGAATAGCTGAGTTTCAGACAAACACCTGTGGTCCTCCAGCTGGGAAAGACTTACACCACGCAAAGGGGCTACTGCTGATTGGAGATCCACGTGCCGGGACATGAATGAGGACGTCTCCATCGCCTCGTTATCCCATTACCTGCCATCCCACAGTCCACGCCTTCCTTCCTGCCTGGCCATCCTTCACCTATGCTGGATTGGAGCTCCTCACCCCGCCCAGGCTCTGCTTCCTGTCCTGGGTCTGGGGTCCTGCCCAGGTGCTTCTGCAGGAGTAATGCAGTGCCGATGTCGCCTCCCTGGTCCTGCTGAGGTTTGTTGCTACCCCCAGTTAGGGTGGCAACCCCCCCCACACACACACACAGCTGCTCAACATTTGGCCAGGGGGAGTCCTGAGAGCAGTTTGCCAGCGTGCTGTGAGTTCCACACACAGGCGGGTCAGACCCTCCATGGAAGCGTGGGCTTCTGGAGCCGGCAAACCCAGGCTTCTCCACACGCCGCTGCCAGTGACCTCTGCCAGTGGTCCACAGGGCCTCGCTGGTGTTTGGGTGCCCATGCATAGTGTGAGATGTTTTGGAGTTGTCTGTCCAACTTGGGCTTTCTGTTTTATTTTTTTGTTGTTGATAAATTTTAAAACAGCAGCATTTTGGCATGTTTGTTAATATTTAAGCCAGAGTCTACTGGTCTTGCGTTTAGCTAAGGTTGTATTCTGTGGCTTCACCAACAAAGTGAGAGCACACAGACCCATTCTCTCGTGGAAGGCAAAAGCTGACGTTAGAGCAGACATCCTCCTCTGCCCCGGGAGAGTGTGGAGAGGAACCGTCAAGTGTGGTTTTCTATAGGGTCCGTTAGAGGTGACAGCAGTCCTTCTTGTCACCGGTGAGTGACTCTTGTCAGAAGGTGCAGCTTCTGTGGAAATCATTCCATCATTTACTAAATAGCAATTAATTTAATCAGTGATTTGATATGTTTAATAATATCTCCTCATTGACTTACCAAAAATACAAATACCAAAGAATTTCTTGCTGAGTGCTTAATATCTTTCCTTCAGAAGGCGGGGAAATTAAATTAGGCAGTATTCAGGAAACTGGGTATTTGTGGTCAGAATCAATGGGGCATTTTTAACTGCTTTGTGACTCATTTGGAAAGACAGGCTGTGTGATTGTTATAGCAAAGACTTGTGATCCCCGGTCGGAGAGGCTGGGCCCACGGCCTAGTTGTTGCCACTGGGCGCCTGTGGTGAGGCTCCCTTTGCTCTCAGTGCCCTGGTGGACGCAGGCCATGGTGGTCCTCCTTTGTGTCCGACCCACAGGGGCCTTCAGAGTTGAGGAAGCGCCATGCATTGTGCCTGGAGCTGGCCTCGGGTGTCGGGGGGGAAGAGTATCACAGGAGGAGATACTCCAAGACCCTGGGGCTTGGACCAAGTACCAGACAATCCCAGATAAATAGCAGAGCTGCCCCCCAACCCCCAATACACACACACTGCAGAGGACCCCGGCAGGCAGGCTGGCACCCCCGCCATGGCCTGGTGACCGTCTCCCTCTGCTGTACCTCTTTAAGGTCATGGGAGAGGAGAGAAAGGTGAGTGGGTATCATTTTCCTCCTGAGGGTGCTAGGTGAGGTTTAGAAGTCCCTGAGAGGCGAGGGGAGCTGTGTGTGTAAATACAGTTGACGGTTCAGGCTGGTGGGTGTGACACCCTCTAAGGGGGTTGTCCCAAAGACCTTCTTGGTTCCTGCATCCTGATCCTGGCTGTTTGCTGTGTGAGGAGCATCTCAGCTCAGTGACATCAGAAGTCAGGCTGTAAGTAGCTCCTTGAGGCAAGTCTGAGTGTCAGTGCCCATGCGGAGGAGGTGGGGCCCTGTGTCCACAGCCACTGCCCACCAGCCGAGCATGACCAGCAGGAGCATGGGACCAGCGTCACCAGAACTTTGGATGCTTTGAGAGAAATCAGAATTGCCACTGAAAACCTGAACCCTCCAAATTTTGCACGTTTCAGTGTTCTGTAAGCACTGTGGGGGCCGAAGCAGACAGACACCCTGGCAGGCAGGTCCTAGCCTGCCGGCTTTGGCTGTGGCGTCCTGTGAGGTGACCCCTGTGGTGTCTGCGTCATCTCCCTGCACCTGGCACACCGGGGGCACGCCCTGATGGGCACTGGATCTGGTGTCTACTAAGGGTTCAGCAAGCTGGGAGGATGGCCTGAATCTAAAAAGGATTACATTCGATAGGCTTTCAAAATGACGTCTGCACCTGCAGCTGCAAAAGTGTCACCGACGAGAAGGACTGGCTCAGTTAGACACGTGGCTCCAGTCAGAAGTCCAGTGTGACCTTCCGCGCGTGGCTGGCTTGACCGTTCTGCTCTGACAGAAGTAGGTTTTCTAGAAGCTAGTGGCTTTGTTGTGTTCTGTCTTGGATGCCACTGTCCCTCTGAGAAGGACCCTAGTCACGTGGAGCTCATCCCAAGTGGAGGGACCCGATGGTGAGAGGCTGTGGCAGGAGGCAAAAGAGAAAATGGAAAGTGGTTGAGGCTCGTTTGGGGCACTTGTGGCTATTTCTTGCCGCACACATGCGGGAGGGTCGCCTCGGATTCTCTAGGTCCAGAGGCTGGAACAAGGGCCAGAGAGGTGCAGGGAGGTGCAACCTACTCCTTGTGGGGGAAGGTCCCTTCACCTGTCAGCATCCCCACGGAGGAGGCTGCCTTGGGCCTCACTGGAATGTCCCAGCAGCATCTCACTCTGCAGCAGGGGTGGCCTTACCCTTCCCAGGCTGTGCTGGCTGTATCTCCACATCAGCTCTGAGGACACACACTGGGCTGTCTTCCCCATCATCCACACCCGTGGAGCAGGGACAGCAAGTAGGCCTTTGAAAGAAATGCTCTAAGGGGATAACTGAAAATATAACAAATCAACAAGTGAATGTATGTTATGGAAGATAATTTGCAAAACTGGTAAAGGTTGAAGCAGATTCCCTTGAGAGTCTAGCTCATGTGTCTGTAAGAGCATCACCAGAAAGCATAAGGAATAGCTTCTCTGCATTCCAGATGGACAAAGAAGAGGCTTCAGATGAATCAGGTGAGGCTGGACCAAGGCTCACATTTAGGTTCTAAGAGATTCTATCAGGGAGATCCTAATTTTCTTGTTTTTAAGCATCTATTAGTTGGTGTGTTACTGCACATTTAATTTTCACAGCACTTCCCCATGCTGCAAAAGAGAGGCTATTTTCAAATGCTCAAGCCAAGGTCCTGAAGCTCTACAAGATGAAATACTTCAGCTGGACTCACACAGCCAGGTAGAGGTACAGGCAGGCAGTGTGCTCAATCTAGATGAGCCCAGAGCCTTAGTCTTCTTCCTGCCCCTCACAGACCTCCAAGGGCGGCCCCCTGCTGAGTTTGGAGAGGACACTCTGAGTCTGTCCAGCCTCCTGCCTGGGGCTGAAGCATCACCCCGAAATGCAGCACACACTGGCACTTGCTGCTGAAAGGAGATGCATTTGTGCAAGCAGTGGAGGAACTTAGCACTCATTTCCAAATAGCCCTTTGTTCCTTGGAGGTATTGGGAGACTTTTATTTCACTTACCAGGGAGCCTCAGTTCCCTAGGGGACTGTAGCCGGGCACATCCTGGGTAACAACCATCAGAGAGAAAGATCTCTCTGAGAAGGAGGCCCAGGGGAGTTTTAGGACAGTACCTCCACTGCCAGGAAGCTGCCTCTCCTGCCATGCCCCATCCTGGGACTGCCAAGGGCTTGGTCTTCAACTCAGAAGGACAAGGGGCCCAGGCGTGAGGCCAGGCTCCAGCTCCACGGCATCACAGGTAATGTCAGTAGTAACACCAGCTGCTGAGATGTCGGGAGTCCTTCTCTGGGCAAGCCTGGAACCCTGTGCTTCGCCTGCCCCTCAGGATGCCTTTGGCTGCAAGAAACAAAACCAAACCCATCTGGCCTCTATTGTAAGGACAGTTGGCTTTTGCAGGACAGGAAGTCTAGGGCAGGAGACAGCAGCCACCGTAGCCTCGTCCTGTGTCACAGGACTTGTCCTCTCTCCACAGCTGCCACTGGTGAGACCAGAGTTGGGCTTGACACCAGAAGCAGCTGTTCCATATATGGGTGGGTAAGCCAGGTATGCAGAAATGTGGAGTGGTGGCAAGGGCAACTGAGGCGACCTGTGGGGTGTGCTGACCCCACAGGTCCCAGTGAGTTGGTTGTGCTGCCAAGAACAGATTCATATGCTGAAGAAGCAGAAACCATGAGCAGACAGAGAACCGACTCCTACAGCCAGTGTGCAGAGGTGCTGAGAGAGAGGGTGGGGTGTCCAGAGGCACTCCAGAGAGCAGCGCCAGTGAAGAGAAAGTTCAGTAGTGCTATTAGGAACTTGTTTATTTATGAACTTAAGACAAACTCATTGGGCACTTTGAGGGGGCTTTGACAGACCACATTTTCTTTCAGCCAATAAAGATTCTCGTGCAGCTACATAATGAGTTGTTAGAGCACATTTTTCCATTTGTTATTCAAACACAATTAGTCACATAGTTTAACCTTGTTATTAATAGGACATAAATCTTGTCTTTGCTCCAATCAGCTCTTCTCCCTGTGCTTAATTTTAAAAATTAATTTTCTGGAACCACAGTAATCACTTTGGATAGGGGTTCGTGCGTACAATTATTTACTAATGATCAAAATTAGGTCTCCTGAGGCTTTAACCGCATGCGGTGTGTTAAGACCATCTTTGATGCGAAAAACTAGTCCTGGCCCCGGGTTCAGGTGGTTTCACAGAACGTGCTGCATGCAGAGGATGCTGCCTCCTGCAAATGGGTGTCTGCGGCCAGGCCTGTCGCCAGCAGTTTGCTCGTGGGCCTTGCAAAGGATGCACTTCCTTCATCCTTTGGCCCCTTCCACCTGCTAGCAAGCCCTGTTATTCTTAGCACCTCTGCAGTCTGCCCGTGTCACCTTTTCTGGTGCCTTTGGAAATCAGAAGACTTTGGGGCCTGAGCCTAACTGCAGTTTACCCTGAGTGCTGGGGGCCCTGATGGGTGCTGACTGCGGTGAGCTGGGTCTGCAGCCCCCGGGCCCATCCCAGGATGGTTCCAGGATGGTCCCTCGTGGCTTCACCCACGTAAGAGTCAGCATGAGGCGCACTTCAACTCACCACGGTTTTCAAGTTAAAGATCCTCTGTCTTCAGCCCCTCTCACACTGCATCTCTTAACTCTTTTCCTTCTGCTATGGCATGGCTCCCATCTCCCAGTGGGAGCCTCCTACCTGTAACCATTTCCCCTCTGTGCCACGGTGTGGAGGGGGAGCTCCTGCCGACGGCACTCAGAAGGTGCTGGGGTAGAACCATCCTACAGCGTTGATGCGTGGCGGTGTCCCTGGAAACCTCCACTTCCTGCTCTGAGGAGGCGGGCTCTGCCGACGTCTCTGTGTCTTGGAGCTTGGAATAGTCAGATCTGTACCACGGCTGCCCCCACTCTTGCTGCAAGAACGCGGCATGACAGTCCCCCCACCCCACTTCCTGCATGGACACGGCTCAACGGCTGTGCCCTACCTCCCTTCCTGCGTGAATGCAGCACCATGGCTGCGCCCCCCACTTCCCCTGTGGATGCGGCACGATGGCTGCAACCCCCACTTCCCACGTGAACACGGCACCACAGCTGGCCCCCCACACCCCTTGACTGCATGAACTTGGGACCGCTACTGCACCCCACCTCCCCTTGCTGTGTGATCACTGCCTTCATCCTCACCACCTCATGTGAAGCAGGAGTGACCATGAGACAGTGCTCTTTTAGGGAACCTGAGGCCCAGGGAGGATAAAGTCATCTTCCAGGATCATTGACAGATACATCACAAAAAGTGGGTTTAGACTCAGGAGCCGAGCTTCAAGCTCACTACCTTCTCGGTGTGCCACGGCAGTGCCCCAAATGAGAGAAATGCATTTCAGCATGCCTATGTGAACACCCACATGGCATTCAATTACTTACGAGGGGCCATGTGAACCCCTGAACCGGCGAGCAAAACCCACACATGTAGTGGATCCCAGTGCGTTGCTGAACATCGTTTTTGCCTTCCAGCGCGACCACCACTGAAGGATGGATGTGACAACCTCGGGGTCGTCCTCTAGGTGAGGCGCTGCCCTGGGCAGGCTCGGGACAGAGATGAGTGCTGTGCCATCTGCCTTCCAGGACCCGGGCCAGCCGGGGACAGAGTTACATGCACACACACATTATTGCATAGCTGCTTAGCTCAGCCTGGGAGATGGGTGAGGACCCAGGATGACCTGGGAGAGCCCCACATCCAGCCTTGAGCGCCGGCAGGTTCGGGGGGCCCCAGCGGCTGTGGGCCTTGCGTTTGAGCTAAGGCTTTAATGGCAGGGTGGCTAGGACGTGTTTTTTTCCGAGGGGGGCTTGGCTGGGCTTCCTCAGCTCTGCGTAGTTTCAGTAGGTCAGGTCTTGGTTTCTGTCTTCCTCTGGCGTTGCCGAGGTGACAGGTCTCTCCACGCCTTTTACCTCTCATTTTCTAGAATGCCAGTTACCTGAGTTGTCGCGAGGGGGAAGAAGCCACGCAGGTTCAGTAAGTTTGAGAAATTTTGCCTCCTCTTTCATTTTCTTGGCCATTCTACATTTCCTGTTTGGTTTTAGAGGATCCGAAAGATCTTACAGAAAAGAGAAGCTACCTGTTCACTCAAGCGAAGCTAGAGCATCCGAAACGTTTATGATCACAGGAGCGCTTTTAGACAACACCTGTACACTTCACACAGAACTCACTTTGGGGAAGGACACTAAATTCCCCATGATTATTTTTAAAACGATGACTGCCATCCTCACTTTTTCGGATTTCTCTGGCGGCTATGCTAAAGCCGAGGCCTCTCACAGCTCTCTAGGGACCACGGCCCCTGAAGCCTGAGAAAAATCCCAAAACCCGCTTGTTCCCTTGTTTGCATCTGAGCAAGTGATGCAGTTGCAGCAAGGCAGTCGTGGCCTGGAGCAGGCCACTCGTTTGGCCAAATAGGAGACAGGAAATCGGAGCAGGAATCTCACTTGAAATCCCAACCACTAGTGTTTCTCTGGACTATTAATATCTTTTAAAATATAAACCTCTAAATTTGAGGGGCCTAAAACAGATCTTTTATGACAGCATCAAATACATCTTGCTCTCTGTGGCCGTCAAGAGCATTGGAAACATGAGCACTTACCTATGTCTTCTACAGGAAGAATCATAATTTTGCTGAAAATTTAAGTCTGTGCCTTGTCTACGTGTGGCCATCTAGTAGCCTCAAAGGCAAGGGCGGTGCACAGTCATGAGTTATTAGTGGCCATCAGCGCTTTCACAGAGACTGCCTATTTTGCCAAGAACCGGAAATAATTTTCCTTGGCAAACTGATGTGCTAATTCTTGCTGATGCTTTGACTTGAAATTTCATCAGGAAAAGGAGAAGTACTAGACAAGGCACTTTCCCCAATTAACCTACCTGACAGCCTCTGCCATCAATACCTGCGGGCAAGCAGCCTGCTGGTTTGTGTTTAGGTTTGAGTAGGAATCCACAGTTCATCCAGTGGAGAAGCCTGTTATGGGCACTGAACGTGGACATTGGTGCTTTATTTATGTGACCAGCCACGGAGGAGAGACTTTCGTTTCCTCTGCAATAGGCACACGTGGCGGGTCCTCCCGGCTTAGGATAAAGTGTTCCAGGAGTTTGCACAGTCAGGAAGTGTTAGGCCTCTGGGTCTTGGTTGAGACCCAGGATGAGATGGGCCATCTTTACAGCCAGCAAGTCCTGGATGATTGCCTTCTCTTTTCCTCCCTGTCTTTTCTGTTTTTCTTCCCTTAGGCTCTCACTTCAGGCTCTTAATCTGCTGAAGGAAAAATAGTTTTTTGAATAATAAAAATGTAAAAAGGAAAAAAAAAAAAAAGAATGAGTGGAGGAAACCAAGTGAGAGTGTTTTGAAAATCCAAAAAATTCACAGGAGAATTCAGTACACATCCTCCCTCTGCTGTCGTTGCCAAGTCTGGACTCTTCTAGGAAAGAGAGGACAGGCGTAGTCCCTGTGTGGGAAGGTTTAGAAGAACATACCCTCTGCTGGCGATTTTTATTTTTTGGTCCCTGAGAGAACCAGATTCTAATGACTAACATGGTTTATCTTTCACTTTGCCCTAAAATAGTTTCTTTGCTGTCGTCTTACAAACCGAGATCCTCTTGAATCAGGGCAGTAGTTTCTAGCCCTATTTATAGAACTCTGGCATCTTCAGATTTATTTAGATGAGGAAATCCCCGAAAATATTTAAATGGGAACACCATGTACCAGCGCACATTCCTGTCTTTTTGTTCACGGGTAGTGTTTCTGCTCACACAGTCCCTGGTCTCTCTTCGGAATCCTGGAAGGGTATGAGAGGACCTGCTGCCGTGCCAGGAGCAGCGGGAGTGCCACAGACACTCGAGGAAGTGAGAAGCAACGTTGCTTTCTTCTTCATTTAACCTTGGAGCAGAAGTGTGACTGCCCTTTTGACGCTGACCATTGAACTGGAACAAAAACAGTATTGGAACAGTATTAAAAGACAAAGTCAGCTCTTTCTGTCTCCCCAGAGTTTGGTGCAGTTCCTGGCCCTCGGTATTTTACCAGGCTTTAGTAAAGGCAGATATAATTTTAGATATGTTTTTAGTTGGTTAACATCTCATAAGTATTTTCTGTTTCTTAACGTGGTCTTCCTAAAAAACGCTCTTGATAGCTGATAGCTCTGTTGCTGAGTGCCAGTTTGTGCCGTATTTACCTACTTGGCGGAGGCCAGATACTTACATTGTCATGCAGTGTCTGTGCCATAAATGATGCCTCACTGGGCGCCTGCAATGGAGCCGTTGCCACATTTTGAATGCTTTCCGCAGGGTAGACCGGAGAAGTCAAGATTCCTAGTAAAAGATTATGAACGTTTTACAGCTCAGGATATGTGTTGCTATATCTATCTGTAAAGACCTACTTATGTCCAGGATAGAGTGAATTTCAGGACTTCCGAGCCCTGACCCCTTCCTCGAACCTTTCTCCACCTCTGCGTTCTCCGTAAGGAGAGAGTGGCCCAGGGGCGCCACGTGGTAGCACACGGTGGCTTTGGAAGCCTGCCCTCCCCAGCAGGTGTGGGACTCTCTGTTTCAGGTGGTCAGCAGCTGTTTGCAGGGACTCCAGGATTTGTGTCTTCAGAATACTGCAGACACCTTAGCAAGTCCTCTGGCTTTGCTGTGGCTATTTCTGTGTATGCACATACAATAGTGATTGTATGACAAGCCAGGCCTGTGTGGCCCTGCAGTGACGGGGATGGAGGAAGAAGAGAGTCTGATGGCATTTGCATAGAAGGTTACCGCATAGCCTCCGACCCCTCTGACCTCCGATCTCTGGTCTGTGTTGTTCCAGTAGCTCCACACCCTGCCTTTTTTAGCCGTGCAGCCCAGCTCACTGCCACCTGCCTCCCTGCTACGGTCTCAAGTCCACAGGATTGCCCTGGGACGGAGGATCAGAGTGACCGATAGCAAACAAGGGCCTTGGGTCTGCTTGTCTAAACGTCTCACATACTCACAGATCTCACACTCTGCATCCAGCTGGCAACTGTCTCCTCAGGGATCCAACTTACCCCACCAGGACACAGCGAGGAAATAACACCCCTGCTGTCCTCTGTTCCTGTCTTGTGCCCATTCACTGACAGATTTTAGGCAGTCTCTACATGCAGGTACTGCCTGAGTGCTGGGATCTGAGGGTGACAGGGCGGACACAGCATGGCCCTCTGGGAGTCCATAACCAAGTGAGAGAGACCAGTGCCGATCAGCTCACAGAGGCGCATTATCACAGATGGATTCCAGCACACTGCTGGGACACTTCATCTTGTAGGGAGAGCTATCAGGGGGGCCGAAGGGTGAGGAATCCTTAACTGTCTTGGAAGGCATACAGTGTTCCAGAAAGAGGGAGCGAGGACAGTTGAGGAAGGCACAGGCACCCTGAGTGGTGGCTGAGGCAGCAAAGAGGAGGCAGAGCCTCGGAAGGCAGAGCCTTAGGTGTCTCGGGAAGAGATTGGTCACCAGGGCAGAGGAGGTCTCTGGCAGGGAGGGGGAAAGCAGCTGTGCACGTTGCTTTGCCTGCTGCAGTGTGGAGGATGGACTGGGCTGGAGGAGGTGTGGGATGGCCGGTTGGGATGCAGGTGCAGGAGGTGCCAACGGGCAGTGTGATCTAGGGCGGTGGAGTGAGGTTGGACAACAGAGTGCGTCTAAGGAAAATGGGTAACGTGCGGTGATTTCTCGCCTTCTCGTTGTTTTCATGGTCCATAAGACAACTTGAGTTCTGTGTTTTCTCCGTGTTCAAATACATGTTCAACCTAACGATCAGGTCGTTTCTAGATCTCGTTCTTCAATAAAAGGAGTCAGGGCTGCCCGGAGATGCTTAAAGAGCGAAGGGAATACAGCATAAAGACACAGGAACCAGCGTGAACGGCCAGGGGAGAATAATGACTTGTACGTGTGGGAACATCTGGCAGACACTCTTCCCAGGTGAGCCACACTGATGTCACCAAAAAAGGGACAGGGCGGTATTGTGTGCCTCCTGAGCCGTGGCAGCCGGGGGACACAGCATCACTTTTTCAGTGTTCCTCCCCCAAACCATAACTACAGCTCATCTCAAAGGGACGTCAACTGAGCCAGGACCAAGGGACATTCTCCAGCATGGCCTGGACTCCTCAGGGGTTTTGAGGTCATAGAAGACCCCTACAGAAACAAAAGCTAGAAACAAAACCCAGATCTGAGGCACTAAAGAGCCAAAGCGGTCACACGCAGCTTTGATCCTGGACTGAATCTTGAACCAAGAAAAACATTGTCTTTTTTCCTTTCCTAAAGTGGACAGGAGTCAAACACTTGGCTGAATTTGGGTGAGGTCTGTAAATTAGCTAATGTTAGTATATCAGTGTCGATTTCCTGATTTCCATCATTGTACTGTAGTCAGGAGAGTGCTGTTGTTTTTAGGAGATACACACTCCATTATCTAGCAGGAAAGGGGCTAGATGTCTGCAACCCACTCCTAGATAGGCAGACAAAGAGAATGGGAATTTGAGAAAGCGAATGTTGATATTTAGAGACCGAGATGAAGAATATATACGGAGAGTTTTTGTATTTTTGCACATTTTCTGTAAAATGATAAACAATTACTTCAAAATAAAATTATTCTAAAATAAAATGCTAAACAAAGAAAAACCCCTGCTTAGAATCAAAAGTACACCTCTTAACATGCACTGATGTTGCAGTGTGCTGTTTTTAGAGGAGAAACCTCACAGAAAACAGAACTGACCAGGGCATACCACAGTAATTCTCCCTATTAACCGAAACCATGTATTTTAAGGCCAGACCATGCCAAGCTCTGCAGGGGTGCCCTTGCCTGGGACTCTGTGAGGGTCGGCAGCAGCCAGCTGAAGGCAGGAGAACATTTATTGGCATCAACCGACCAGTCTCTGGTTTTTCACAACCCCTGGGACCAAGGCACACTCTGAGCTGGTGCTGCTGGCCACAAGAGACACAAGCAGAGCCGCCTCCCTGGGACCCTGCGGTGCCCTCGGCATCCCCAGGCATTCCCCACGCTTCAGGAGAAGCCAGGGACATGCTGCTGCTTCCTTCCTTCTTTCCAAAAGCCACGGAATACTCCTAATTCTGTTGGCAGAACACACTGTGCGAAGGGGGTTGTCTCTTCCATGCTCGGCTTCCTTGGGTATAAACATCATCCGAGGGCGGGGGATTCCTGATCCGTCAGCCCTTAAGCCTCAGCATACTGAAAGGTTCCCGAGGCGGCAGAACACAAGGAAATAAAGACCTCATGGTCTCAAGCACAGTGACAGCCGCATGATGCACTTCTAGCCAGATTTATATTGGCGTCTGTACTCACTCACAGTTCAAGTGGAAGATCTTGTTATCATCGCGTGCCCCGTCTAGCCTGCAGTTTAGAGGTCCCTCTTTGATCTACCAAATTTACTTGGGAAGATTCTTGATGCAACCACCTGGGGAATGGCAGGGGTAGCTAGTCATGGACCCTGTAAACAGTGGTGAAGTGTGTGGAAGGAAAACTTAAGTCTCCTCCCAATGTATCATTTCACCAGCCCAGGGAGGCCAGTGGCTGGAGTGGTCTCTGGCAATTTCCAAGGGGAGGAGTGTGGGAGAACTTAGAGGGCTGTGAGGGCTTTTCCTGCCTGGGGAGGACTTGTAGCTTGGAATACATGCAAGCAGTTGTGCAGAGCCTGAGCTGCCTGTGTGTACGCACACCTGGATGCGTATGCTGTTTCTTCTGAGATGAAAATGTCAGACCCAAAATCTCTTCCCGAGTCCCCCGCTGTCTTGGCTGTCCCAGTTGCAGTGGGCGGGGCTGGCTGAGACAAACAGCTTTTAGTGCAGTAGCATCTGGAGGCTTTGGGGGCTTACTTGTACTCCTGTTGTGCAAGCGCTTGTGTCTGCTGTGGCCGTTCCCAGCTTCATGGGCGGTGCCACAGCACAGACTCTTCCTGCTGCGGCCACCTCCTGCTGCCCCACCGCCCAGTCCTCCCTGGGAGCGTGCACTGGGGCTCATGGCCTGGGTCTGACGGTGCCGAGGAAGGCTATGCCCATGCTGCCTGTGCGCAAGAGGATGCCTTGCTTCCCATCATACCAGGGCCGGCTGAAGACGGGCACGGAGGCTAGGGAGGGGGAGTGTGAGGTCAGCCCTCGTATATGTTGCTCACCTCCTTTGTAACCAGTTACATGAGAGGGGACAAAAATTCTTAATTTTATTCCAGTAAGATTCCAGTGGATACGAAGAGCATAACTAGGAACAGCTTTATGAATGTGAATTCTGACCTCAGTGAATTGTCTTGTCGAGAGCAGGGATCTGAAGAGGACTGTGCCACTGGAGGATCAAGAGTGAATTATCTCCATACTGATAATTCTGCGTCAGACTAAACCTGGTGTGCAGTAAGCAAAGGATGAGGCAAATGACATGAAGGGGACGGGTAAGAGGAAAACATTTTGATAGAAAATTCTGCAGTCTCAACAAAGTCGGCATGTTGTTACCTTTGACCAATCTCATGCCGTTGAGATTTTCAGGTATTTTCGTAGATGGCTTGGTTGTTAGCAAGCAGCAGAAGTCTCAGAATCCCTCTCCTCCCACTCTACAATCACCTGGACTCTGGACACATAACTGGTGCATATGGCGTGTCTCCGGTGACACTATATGGCCATCTCCCTCAAAGGCATTGTTCTTTTATTAGCAGTCAGGTCAGTGACCCAAGTCCACAGAAGGCCTTCATCTCTTACTCTGTATGTACCCTCTTTGGTGTAATTTGGAGGTCATCTAATAAAGGGCAAGTCGCTTCTACAGAAACCAAAGTTGCTCCTAAAGGGGGACAATTTTTATGCCGTAGAGACCAAGAGAACCAGATTCGCTCCTGCCGTAACCGTGGGCCTGTTGGGAACCTGGGAACTTGCTGCCCAGCCTGCCAGGTCTCAGCAGTGTGCGCTCTCACATTCTCTTGTTATAGATGGTATTCCACTTACTTTTATAGATGGAGTTTTTGTTTATCTAGTTTTACATTGTCTCAGACACTGAGTCAGTCAGAACCCTGATTTGGAACTAGAAATGCACATTATGTTCATCTATGTTTTTGAAAATTTGAAATCTAAAATTCTCCCTTAAATTTCCAGAATAGATCAGGGCCCATCCAAGTGGGGACAGCACACAGAAGCCTGAGATGACGGGGTTAGAACAGCCTGAGTGGGGCCTGTGGGGCCGGGCGTCCAGCGAGGGTCGTCAGCATGGTCCAGTCCTGCCGAGAGGTTGGGTTTAATGGGGACATGGAAGAGCCCATTTGGATTTGGTCTTTTCATGGTGACAGATTACCTTCTTCAAAAGAGTGGCTTTGATGTTATAAAGCTACAGTCAGGAAAACCGCATGGTTCGAGTTGAATGGAGAGTGAACGTTCTGTGTACTGAAGCATGTACGCTGAGATTCGAACGCATACAAGGTTAGAATCTTCTGAATGTGGCATCATTGCTTAATGTGCTTCGACAGCTCTCCACTGTTTGGATGAGCAGTTGAATTAGGGCCTCACTGCACGCTGTTACGGGCTGAATTATGTCTCCCTCAAAATACATATATTGAAGTCCTAACCCCAGTTCCTCAGGATGTAACTTTATGTGGAAATAATGTTGCAGATGTGATTCATCAAGATGAGGTCATACTGGAGTAGGCTGGGCCCCTTACCCAGTATGACCGGTGTCCTGTTCCAAGGGAAAATTTGGACACAAATAGACATGGGACAAGAATACCACATAAAGATAAAGGTGGAGATTGCAGTGATGCTTCTATAAGCCCAGGAACGACAAAAATGCCGGCAACCGCCAGAACTTCCAGGAGAGGCCTGAAATGGGTTCTCCTTCCAGCCCTCAGGTGGATCAGACCTGCTCACATCTTGATCCTAGACTCCTATTCTGCAGAACCGTGTGACAAGTTTCTTTTGTTTAACTGACCTAGTTCATGGCATTTTGTTATGGCAGCTAATAAACATACACTGAAATATTTCTAGGTTGATTAGCCTGTTACCAAAAATCAGACCTTAGGAGGAGTAGAAAAATATACAGTTGAATAATTAATTAGTCCTCAGATTAAGGAATGACACCTTAACTATTAAAGCAATAGGTAAAATCATAGTGGAAGATTGCTGGATTTGACCATGAAGAAAATTAATGCTATAAATCAAATGTTAAACTGTTGATAAGCTGCAAAAGAATATTTGCAATATTCGTATTTGCAATATCCTAAATAAAGAGCTCTTATAAATCAATAAGAAAAGGGTAAATCTCCTGTCTCTATTCCTTGATTTCTTTTTCTCCCAAGATATTTTCCTACTCCCAGTTCATTTACTACTTCCACCAAAAAAACAACTTTTTACACCTTCTCTTCCCCCTTCTAACTTCTCACCTGGTACCCTAGCCTTGAGCTTAGTGGGCAGGACCTGCTATCCATGAGAGCCACCTGCCGTGTCTGACACCTGTTTCATCCATTCCCTATCAGCACCCACCTGCCTGCCTTCCCACCCAAACAGGACAACACGTCACTCCATTCGCAGCTGCGCCCTTTATCTTCTCTGGGACATTGAGCCTGCAGTCATTGTCTTTTCCTTCCTCCATGGTCAGTTTCATCCTCATTCCAGAATCATTCCTGCTTGCATTTGCACCCATGCCTTGACATGTCTCATCTAAGTGAAGCCCTCTCATAGCCACATTCCTCTCCAGCCACTGCTTCATTTTATGCTGCTTTTCTGCAGACCTCTCAGGACCAGCTGCTGGACTCCGTGTCTCTGCTTCTCATCTCCTGGTTTCACCCCTGCCCACCCTAGTTGACATTCTGTTCTACCAGCTGCCCAAAATGGGTCTCATCAAGGGGCCTTGTGGCCTGCCTCTGGTCAAGACCAGTGGCATCTTTGGTGGCATCTCAGCAACATTTGACACAGCCTCGATTCCTAGACACTTGCTTCCCTAAGTGTTTTTGACCCAGCTTGTGATCTCCTCATCTCTCTGCTCCTTCATCCCTTTGCTGTCTCCTGCTCTGCCAGGGTGCTGGGTGTTTGGAGGCCTGCAAGCCTCTGTCCTCAGCCACCCCTACTCTAGCGGCCTTCTTTCAGAGTGACCGCGTCTGGCCCCATGCCATCAGATGCCATCCCTTTGCTCTTGATTTGGATCTATAACCAGGACAAGTCACTGCTGAGAGGTGCCCTCCACCTTCACTTGGGTCTCTAGTTGCCATGTAAAATTGAACACAAAGAAAATCCGATCAAAGTACGTTCCACCAAGGCCTCCTTGCCTAACTGAAAGGGACCGTCATCTGCTCTGTTGCTCTGGCCAGTGAAGAGGAGTGTATCCTTGATTCTCCCTTTGGACTCAGCTACAGATCCAGTCAACTCTCCGTCTCCAGCGCGTCTCACAGCCAGTGCTTCCTGCCCGCTCTGCTGCGCTATATCCAGTCCCAGCCTGGGACGACACAGCAGCCTGTCTCCTGCTCACCTCACCCTGCCTTACATCATCCACAGCCCAGCAGCTCTTGTGTGATTTCTGGACAGTCAGTCGAATCCCGCTGTCCTCCCATCGCACCTGGCGTTAAATCCAGGCTCTCCCCTGAGGGGTGCATGGTCCCGTTCTCCACCCCTTCCCCTGTGGGGACCGTCACTGTGCTCCACCCGCCCTGGCCTACTTGGTCCCTCACGTTTGCCGGCTCACGTGCACCTCTGTGCATTTCCTCTGTGGCATCTCCACGCCGAGGGCTCTTCCCTGAGACCTCTCCTTCACTGCCACTTTGTCATCATTTGGGTTTCCGTTCAAACATCTCTTCCTCTGAGGCCTTCTGGGGCTACTTTGAAAAAGGCAGTGCCCGCAGCCAGCTTCCCTCTAACACAGCACTTGCTGTGTCTCTGTGTTGCTCACTGTCGCCCGAGATTATCTTGTTTGGTAACATGTTTCTCTGTTTTTACCTCTAGAACGCACCCAGCTCCCCCTGGACAGGGACAGGGCCTCTTATTCACTGCTCTGTCCACACCTCCAAGAACAGAGCCCAGCATATCCCAGGCAGGCCTTGTTTTTGCAGAAGTTCCAGGTCCTCTTCTAGGGGGATGGTGGCCCTTGCTTTGGCAGAGCCAAGATCAGAACCCAGCTCCCCAACATGGGTTTCCTAGCCCCAAGTCCTGTGGCCATTCAGGAGCAGGAAGAGGCAGCTGCCCTTAACAAATGCATCCATCAGGAGCTAGGCTGCTCACCTTGAGTAAATCTGAGGCCTGGGAGTCATACCCAGAGTACTTTGTCCTCTCCTAGTGGAGTGGCAGAGCTGAGTAGCGTGCCCCTTGAAAGCATCAGAGAAAGACCTTGGACACCATTAGTAGTGTCTCAGTGACCTTGATGACTTCCAGAAATAGTTTGCTGGCCTCACAGCACACTGCCCTGAAGAAGGAAAATTCTGGAAGCCCAGAGGGAGTAGCTGCAGGAGAGACGGGGTCAACTGGAAACTCCCGCGGTGTTCGGTGGGAAGGGGACCTGTGTTCTGCCATCCTTGGGCTGACAGAGGACTTGGGATAAGGATTCCCAAAGACAAAATTGAGGGTGGGTCTTCTTTACCGCCTTGGGTCAAGGCTCTGCCGCCTTTTCCCTCACAAATTAAGGCAGTGGTTAAAATTACTGTTTTCAGATGAGGATGATCATTTTCCTTGATTTCCAAATGTTCCTTTTTAAACCTTTTTAAAAACGCTCCAGCAGCCCAGCTTTTATACCCGCGTGCTGTTCAGTTCCTCCTGTTCCCGTCAGGGTGACATCCACGCGGCTAAAGCCCGCGGCGTTCTCTGTCTTCCACGTGCTGGGCTTGTAGCAGCG
This sequence comes from Sapajus apella, assembly GCF_009761245.1. NCBI lineage: Eukaryota > Metazoa > Chordata > Mammalia > Primates > Cebidae > Sapajus > Sapajus apella. Next base: position 4,790,419 of record NW_022436994.1, read on the forward strand.
AGGGCCTTCTGTCACTCACTGCTCTCCTTTCCACGGCTCCATCTGGGTTCCCTCCCTCTTTACTGGCGGTTCCTTCTCAGCCTTCCTTGTCTCTTCCTGTTTTTCCAGTCACTGGGGCTTAGTGTTTCCTTTCTCCTCTCTGCGCTCCCGCCCGGGCCAGCTGCGGCCGTTCCCTCAGCTTTCCACCTTGTCCTTATGCTCGTTGCTCCCAGGTTTACATTCCCATCCAAATTCTTCCTCAAACCTCAGACTCCTGTTTCCAGCTGCAATGTGGCACCTCCACGTGGGTGCTTAAAAGACACTGCCAACTCACCAGGTCCAAAGTCAGCATCTGATCCTCCCCTCCAGACATGATATCTCCAAATTCCCATCTCAGAGTGGCAGAGCAGTCCCCCGTCGGAATTTCACTCCTCTTTCGAGTTTCACGCCACCTCAGCCTGTGTACCAGAACTGGACAGCGCCTGCCTGTCTCTGCTGCAGGACCCAGGCCTGGGCTTTGCCTTCCTTGCCTGTGTTGTTGTTGAGAGCCTCCTGACTCAGCTGGTCCTCACATTCTGCCGCCTGGAAGCGAGCAGCAGTCAGCCCATGGCATCTTTTGCTGCCTTCGAGGACCCTCTTAGCCAGCAGCCCTTTGCTAACCATATTTCCGTTGCCTTCCGCCACATGGCAGTCTCTGAATTTTGCTTTTTGTCTGTCTTCCCTACTTGAATGAAATTCCATGAAGTCAAGTGATTTTATTCCAGACCCAAATCCCAGCACCTTGGTTCCTAGCACTGATGAGGTTCCTAGGGAGCATCTGCTGAGTGAGTGACAGCGAGGGCACATCCCCACCCTCCCCATGCAGCTGGATCAGAGATGGCTTGAAGAGGTTCAGCCAGTCTAACTCAAATCTGAAGACATTTTTCCAGATTATAGATTACATGTTAGGTTTAATGTTTCGTTAAATTTAGATTACCACTAAAAAAACATTTTTTGAAAAAAGATGTTACTCGTGGAAATCCCTCTTGTAATTCTGTAGCACAAATTATTTTGATCTGTTTTTTAGGTTATAAAATGTTGTGGTTAGATACCGTATCTCTATAACCAAGGTCTTTATCTAGACATTGATAGATCCTGAGATTGTTTTGTTGTTTTGCTGACATTGTTGTGATTCTAGTCAGAAGAGAAAATTGTACTGTTCCTTCCTAAATGAGCTGTCTTCCATAGTAGGTATACTTCATCTTATGGTCCACGTTTTCTGCCTCTTCTTAGTTAGTGGTACTTTCATGGATACCCACGGTTGCTGACCTTGTGGCCAGGATGAGTGGAAGAGCCTTGAGCCCGGCTCTGCAGCCGCGTTCCTATCTGGCCCGACTGGCCTGGCGAGGTGGGAATGGTGCCCGCAGCAGCAGGACTGGCTAAGCATAAGTAGGTGAGATGGATTCAGTTGTTGAATCTTTATACCAGTTGGTTCAAGAGCTACTTCCTTTTATGGAGAAAAGGGTCTCCAGGAACATGAATCCATTAGAGGCTAGCATTTTCCCCAAAGATGTTCATGTGGAAATTCTCTTCCCACTTCACCCCCACTCGTCTCTTTCCAAAGAAGTTGGTTCATTCAGTCAAGGCATGACAATTTGCAGACCCTAGAACTACAAACAGGATTCAGAGTCAGGAGTAAGTTTGCTGTGACTTATTACCATCACCTGTGTCCAACCAGGAGACCAAAAAAGGAGAACCTAATTTAATTACAAAAGTAACGTTCATAGTAAAAAAAAAAAAGAAAACAATCAAAAGTGAAACAAATGCTGCAAAAAAGTATCCGGTAAATGATGAGATTCACTTTCTTCTCTGTTTCCAACCCCAGTCTCATTCTCCAGAGATGAGCACTATGGACAGTATCTTGTGTATCATAGTTTCTGTTTTGCCTTCCCAGTTAACAGTATTTTTGTGATTATATAATTTCATTTTAAAGCTTACTTTTTATGTGCATTCTTGTGATTTCCTCTGCAGCTTCATGTGTTTCACTGCTTGGAGGTGCTGTGATTGATTTACCTCAACCCTCTTTTGATGGACAGCTCTGTCGTTTGCAGTTCTTTCTAATTATGAATAGAGCTGAAATGAACATTCTCGTGCATAGGTCTTTGGTCATTAATGGGGAAGTGGATGAATAGACAGATGAATAGGTTGGTTCCCAGCAGTGTCATTGCTGGAGCAAAAGTTTTATGTGTTTATAAGAATATGGGTGGGTGATATGGGTGGGTGTAGAAATTCATTTTTATAAATAATACCAAGCGCTGTAGATCACTTATAATATGGTGCGAAGGCTTGTGACTTGGGGGCTGGCCACTGGCTGGGACTCTGCAGTTCCTCGCAGTGTGGCTTTCGACCAGTTCTCTCACTGCCCAGGGCCTCGTACCACTGGGACGATGGTGACAGTTCCCTGGGTGGTGGGGGGACCGTGTCCAGGCAATCCATCACTTTGATTGGCTGTTTCTGTAGTTTCCAGAAACTCTAGACGATGTTTACTGAGCCTGTCTGGAGCAAGTGGACAGACCCCAAGAGGTCTGATACAGCGGCGTTTGCTTTCAGACCTGCCTGGAGACCTCTTGGAGTCTGAGAACTCCGGGCGATTGGAGGATGGGGGTAAGATGTACACAGTCAGTTTCAGGTACTTATTCTTCTTGGTGTTAGACCTTCTGAGCTGGTACTCAGTAGATCCTTTTCTCTTGCTAGTTTTAAAGGAGTTAGTTCCCAAACGGCAGTGTTTTTGGCTCGTGTTTCTTCCCTCCTAGTCCAGCAGACGTACTCGTGGCTGGCTGGAAGCTGCTGTGGGTCACTGGTGATTTTTGCTTAGATTGTTTGGTTTTTAGTACTGAAAAAAGTAGCAGGCTGGGAGTCCAAGGGCTGCCAGTGAATATGTCCTGCTTTTTCAAAGAAATTTCCATAATTTCTGTTTTGCCTTCCCTGTTATCAGTATTTTTGTGATTATGTAATTTCATTTTAATGGTATATAAGCTTACTTTAAAAAAAATGAGTTGTAGGCAGTATAAAGATTATTAGTATAAACTATATTCATGGCAAATATATTTTGGGGATGAATTAGGATTTTGAGGGTGAAAGTTTTATCTACAAATACATTTTCTTGAATGTTGTAATTAAATAAAAATATAGGCCTAAGGGACAGCTCCATTTATGAAATTTTTATCATGTTTCTCATTTTCTGCGTTATCCAGAATGAAGATGGTACTGGGGGGTGTAGCCCTTTTGTAGTGTTTTAGCGATTCTGCGCCTGCTGTGTCTCTCAGCTTCTCAAACTTCACTGTTTTCTAAATTTCCAGTGAATCTGCCAGTCTTCCTTCACCAACCACTCCACTCATCCCATACCCAGCCCCATCCACCTGTCTGTCATTGTTCTGTCTGTCTAGCATGTGCCCCACCCTCCTAGCCTCACCTGCGTGATTGTGGGGCCTTAGCAGATAGGACAGCCTGCCCTGCTGGCTGGTGGGTGGTGGCCCAGTGGGCTGTGTAGAAGCTGATTTCCTGTGCTTGCCAGGATGGTACTATGATCCAGGGCACTGTTGCATGGCAGGCCTTACAGAGCCTACCTGAGGCTCCCTACTCAAAAAATCACAGTTAGACCTGTCCTGCTTACTGAAGGGCTCAGGCAAGAGTTTTTCTGTAACGGAGTGACCATCAGTCAGTGACAGGGTTTGAAATAAGAAATGAAGAAGTTGTCCTGATAAAGACAACCGTTACTGTAAAAGTAGACTGATTATATTACATGCGTTTCAGGTTGCTGGGGGGCTGCTTTTGGTTGGAGTGACCTGCCAATACAAGAGGTGGGAAGAAGGCAGTGGGGGCTGGTGCCATGTCTTTTCCCTATCTGTGGGCCTGAGCTCGGCCATTGCATAGCCACCAAATAAAGAGCTTGGGCATGGACAAGGGGAGCCTGTGATGGCCGGCTTGTGGGACCTCACTGGGCAGGTGCACACACACCTGTAGGGACCCAGTTCCAGTGGCTGGACTCATGGAACCCCACCTGGACACCTGGGATATTTTGTTGAACCAGTTGACCTCCTCAGCGGTGACTGAGCCAAACTGGCCAGGTATTTTGGATCTTAAACATCTGGGATCATGAAGACAGCTGTTGAATGGAAAAGGAACATAGATGCTAATGGTGAAGATAGCCCTGAAACAAGGGCCCCCATGCTTTCCACTGTGTGACTTCCCATTCTGGGGTGACCGTTGCTGTGGGAAAAGACACAGATGCTGAGTGACGAGAGGAGAGCCACAGGTCATTATTTTCACACCGTGTGTGTTTCTTTAAACTTTTATTTTGAAAAAATGTCAAACATATAGAGAAGTTGTGGTAATAGGGCAAAGAACTCTCATATGTTCTTTACCCTGATTCCCCAATTGTTAATATCTTTCCCACATTTCGAAGCATTTCCATTGTTCCGTACATATATAGAGATACATATATGCACGTATATACATTTATATGTACACATGTCATGATTCTTTTCTCTGGACCATTTGAGACTCATTTGTAAGTGTCAAGTGTCTTTACGCCTAAATACCTGAGTCTATTGACTAAAGGTAGGGTTATGCAATTACATAGCACAGTAAAGTTAACCACAGTCAGGATGTTTAACCTTAATAAGATGCAGGGTTGAATCTACAGACCTCATTCAGGTTTCCCCAACTGTTCATATAAACCTCCTTTATGTTATTCTTTTATTCTGGTTCAGGAACCAGTCGCATTCCTTTTAAGACCTCTTTAGTTTCCTTTAGTACAGCGCATTCCTCAGCCTTTCCACACCTCTCGTGATGGATGGGATTTCTTGAAGGGCCGCTTTGGTTTGTGTGGTGTTTCGTTGGGATCCCATCTGGTCCCCAGACAAGAGGTGGCCTTCTACAGCCATGATGGTGTTGGCTGGTCCAGTTTTTGCTGATGTTGATCTTTACAACTTGATTATGGTATTGTCACTGAAGGTTCGCATTGTTAAGTTACTATAGTCTTTCGTCAGGGGATGAGGGGCATTGGTTCCAGGACCCCCTGCGTGTACCCTGATTCGCTCATAGTCAGCCCTGGGAACCCACATATGCAAAAAGCTGGCTTTCCATATACGCAGGTTTCAAATCCCTTCAAGACTGTATTTTCCATCTGTGTCTGGCTGAAAAAAGACATGCTTATAACTGGCCTCTCATGGTTCAAACCTGTGTTGTCCAAAGGTCACCTGTATTTTCCTTTTGTACTTACGAAGTCATCTGAAGGAAGATGATTTGAGACTGTGTCGACCCTCTGCTCTCTGCAGATGTCCATTGCCTGGTGCTGTCCTGTTGTGATGATTCTTGCCTGGTGTGCCTGTCATTGTGCATTCTTGAGTAGGCATTCTGCTTGAAGAAATGTCAGTTCTTATTTTTTGTTTTGTTTCTTACTTAGTTTCCACATTTGTTACAATGAACACATTACATTTAGCATAGAAAACTAATGTATGTATGTGTCTATGCGTGTGTGTGTGTAGGAGTATAAGGATTAAGTATTCCTTATCCGAAATGCTTGGCACCAGAACTGTTTCAGAATTGAGATTATTTTCTGATTTTGAAATATTTGCAGTACACTTACCAGTTGAGTATCCCAATCCGAAAATCCAGAATGCTCCAATGAGCATTTCCTTTGAGTATCATGTCAGCATTCAAAAAGTGTCAGATTTTAGAGCTTTTTGGATTTCGTATTTTTAGATTAGCGATACTCGACCTATATGTATGTGTATGTATATTTATGTGTATATGTATGTGTGTGTATGTATGAAGCATGTGTATGTGTGCATATGTATGTGTGTGCCACTTGTGTGTGTGTGTGTTTGCATATGTGTAGGGGTATACAGCATATATGTGTTTGCATGTGTGTATCTGTATGCGTATGTGCATGTTTGTGTGCGTGTGTGTGTGTGTATGTGTGTGTGTGTGTAAGTTTCCAAGCCCGCGTCCTCTTTGGTTGGCTGTTCTGGCCTCCTGGTTCTGAGCGCATGGCCCTTTGTCCTGCCTCTCCCTGCTGCATGCTCTCCAGTTTCTCCTGCTAGTCTCTGCCTCCTGCTTAGGCCTCTGCGGCTCAAGAGGAGCGGACAGCAAGTGGAGTGCAGCAGGACCCAGACCAGCTAGTAAAGAAAACTCCCAGGCACACAGCAAGCTGGGGCACAGACAGATTTTGGAGCCTCTGTGCAGAGCCCCTATCACTGCCATGGAACACCTCACCTTTTCTCCACCCCGTGCTCCTCAGGTGAGCAGGAGTGGGTTTCGCAGCCTTCCTGGTACTCTGCCACTGGCCAGGTTGAGCCTTCCCAGGCCCCTGCCTCCTTGGTGCCAGTCTGTAGACACACTCTGGGCTCACTCACAGTAAATCCTCAGGCTGCTGAGCATCAGCCCAAGAGAAGGCTGTCACCACCGGCAGTCCCCAGTGCCTGCTCTCACCAGTGTCACCAGCTGACTGTCCTGCCACAGGGACGTTGGGGGCAGCAGGAGTGGACTCTGGCCCTGCAGCTGCCCACATGTTTGTGTTTGTGATGGTCTGCCTTGTCTGTGTGTCTGGAACTCACGGTTCCACCCATCCCAACTTTGCACAGCTGCAAGGACCATGAGTGGCTGCAGCCCTCAGCTGCTGTCATTGTCATTGTCATTACAAAGGAAAGTGAGTGCCCCCAAGCGGCCTCTGCCCTGAAGAACGTCCTTTTCCTTATCTGTTCTAAATGTACTGCCCTTCACAGCTCTCATGAGTGTGTTCTCGTTACACTGGTGCCAGGGCCTTTAGGATGCCCTTTGGGAAGACTTGTGTGCCCTCTGCACACTCCGGCAACCCTCACCTCCTCCTTCCACCTTCCTCTATTTCGGGGTCCCCAGCAGCCCCAGCCTGTGAGCCCTTACTATGGAAACTAGAGGAAAGCCATTCAGATAGGGACATCTTGGTGCAATGCTGAATGGAAGACTTGAACAGTCACCAGCAAAACGTTTTGGCTGAGAGGCTGAGAGTGGAAGAAGCTGTGGGTTTGAATGAAGGCCACAGCCCCCCCCACCCTTTTTGATAAATATAAAATTCAATCATAGTAGAAGTGATACAAGCAACTCTTTCCTAGCGTTCAGTCACCGGACAGATGAACAGGTAGTGCAGAGCGAGCAAGAGCGAGGAAGAGTGAGCAAGATGTAACCCTCTGTCCAGGAGCTTAGGAGAGGAAGAAAGACAAAAAATGTTCCCAGCAACAGTGATAGACACTCACCGGATTGGCAGCAGGACCACTTCCCATGAGCCTGCGTGACTCGCTCTGGAGAGGAGATGGTGCTGTGTGTGTGTCACATGTGAGGAACTGAGCCTCCAGGCACTGCAGCCTGCCTTTCTGTGCTCAGCTCCATAGGGTTGGGATCTGGCAAAGCTGAGGATGGAAGGCCACAGAGACCCCGCCTTGCCTGTAAACACCACATAGACCTTCTGTCCATCTACAGGAAAAACAGTTCAAGTGCTGTGAACTATGTACAAGGAATTGGTTAAGGCAAGAGTTCTAAAGTTAATTGCAATTTAGGAAAAACTTGAGCCCATACTCCTAGATATCATGGATGAGGTCAGTGGGATGTCAGAAGAAAAGGAATATTTTAAATGTGAGATGATTTGGATGGCAAATAAGCTAGAGGGAAAAGAGAGAGAATGCTGGCTCTTCTCGTAGGTTTGAGAGGAAAGGTGAAATTATCTTTATGGTCAAGTTCTGTAGCAATGTCTGACTCAAGGGAAAATGCATAAATTCTAATTCTTAGTAAAATACAGTGGTGGGTTATAGCATGCTTTTGAAGTTCAGCACCTTCTAGAGAGAAGGGTGGAGGGGGCACAGCTCTCGCAATAAACCTAATGTGGTGTCTTGGTGTCTCCACATGTACCACAAGCTTCCTCCAGGTTGTTACCCATCTGATGCTTGAAGAGGGCAGCCGTTCCTCCAACATGTCCCTCTGTGCCTGCTGGATCTGCCTGTCATGACCACACAATTAAAGGAGGAATTCAAATTATGGCATGTAGCCCATTTGGGGATCTCCAACATTTAGATCCAAAAACCATTCCCAACAAGGAGTCGTGTCTGAAAACAAATCTCTACCTGACTATAAAGCAGGAATCTGAGCCCCAGAGGACAGTAGCTCCAAGAGAGCCCTGCCCCTGTTTGGGAGGAGCACTGAGATTGGACCCTCAGCCCAGATTAAACCTTTTTGGAGATGACCCCCGCAGGGACACGGGTACTGGGGGTCACAGCCCAGATGCCTTTCATGGCATGCTTTCTTAGCACTACTCCCCTTTAATCCACCAAGGGAGAGTTTTTAAAAGTTTTAAGTTTTAGTTTTGACAAAATGATCCTATTTTATAAAATTATGTTTTTCAAAATAACAGGGTATGCATATCCATTTTAGAAAAGTTAAAAAAAAAATGCAGATGAGCACATCAAAACTGATTCTTCCAAATAAGCCTGTCTACTTGATATAAAACAAGGGTAGAGGCTACTGCTTCGAATCTTACCATCCACTCACTTAGCCAGTGAGACCTGTTCTCTGCGGAAAGTCCCATTAGGGTCTCTGAAAACCATGGTTGACTTTCAAGAACTCTTTTTAGTTATTTCTAGAACTTTATCTCCTTTAGAAAAAAGGGTTTGTAAAGACAACATCTTAACATCTTTTTGATTCTCACTGAAAACTTGAAAGGTATTGATTGTAAAGCAGACTTTCAAAACTTGTTTATTTTAAAATTTTAGACTTGTGGGTACACGTGCAGTTTTGTTACATGGGTATATTGCATAATGGTGAGGTTTGGGTTTCTACTGTACTCACCAAAATAGTGAAGATTGTACCCAATAGGTAATTTTTAAAACCTTCACCTCCTCCTTCCATCCTCCTCCAATTTGGAGTCCCCAGTGTCTATTATTTCCATCTTTATGTTTATGTGTACCTATTGTTTACCTCCCACTTATAAGCAATAATATGTAGTATTTACTTTTTTGTTTCTGAGTTACTTCACTTAAGATAATGGCCTCCAGCTCCACCCACGTTGCCGCAAAGGACATGATTTCATTCTTTTTTATGATTACATACTATTCCGTGGTGTATATTACCACTTTTTAAATACAGTCTACTGTCGATAGACATTTAGATTGATTCTGTGCCTTTGCTATTGTGAATAGTGCTGTGATAAACATACGGATACATGTCTTTTTGATATAATGATGTCTTTCCTTTGGGTAGATGCCCAGTAGTAGGATTACTGGGTTGAATGGTAATTCTATTTTTATTTCCTTGGGAAATCTCCGTACTGTTTTCCATATAGGTTGTACTAATTTACATTCCTACCAACAGTGTATTTGGCTTCCCTTTTCTCCACATCTATGGCAACATCTTTTGTGGGTTTTTTGTTTGTTTGTTTTTGTTTAGTGATAGCCATTCTGAGTGGTATAAGATATCTCATTGTGGTTTTAATTTGCATTTCTCTGATGACTAGTGATGTTGAGCATCTCTTTATGTGTTTATTGGCCACTTGTATGTCTTCTTTTGAGAAATGTCTGTTCATGCTCTTTGCCCATTTTTTAATGGGATTGGTTTTTTTTTTTTTTCTGGCTGAGTTGCTTGAGTTTGTTGTAGATTCTGGGTAATAGCTCTTTGTTGGAAGCATAATTTGCAAATATTTTCTTCCATTCTCTACGTTGTCTATTTACTGCACAGAATCTTTTTAGTTTAATTAAGTCCCATTTGTCTATTTTTATTCTTGCTGCATTGCTTTTGTGGGCTTAGTCATAAATTCTTTGCCTAGGCCGAAGTCCAAAGTTTTTTTCCTAGGTTTTCTTCTATGCCTTTTATACTTTCAAGTCTTATATTTAGGTCTTTAATCCATCTTGAGTTAATTTTTATACATGGTGAGAGACAGGGGCCCAGTTTCATTGTTCTGCATATGACTAGAATTTCCTGTAGATTTTTCAGTTTGTGTGGTTAGAGATGTTCATAGAGATAGCCAATTTTCCCAGCACCAGTTATTGAATAGTGTCCTTTTCCCATTGTTTATTTTTGTCAACTTGGCTCAAGATCAGTTGGTTGTAGGTATGTGGCTTTATTTCTGTATTGTTTATTCCATTCCATTGATGTGTATGTCCGTTTTTGTACCAGTATCATGCTGTTTTAGTTCCTACAGCGATATAATTTGAAGTCAAGTAATATAATACCTCTGGCTTTGTTCTTTTTGTTCAGGATTGCTGTGGCTATTCAAGCTCTGTTTTTTTTTTTGTTCCACATGAACGTGAACAATCATTTTTTTTCTAATTCTGTGAAGAATCACATTGGAAATTTGATAGAAATTATGTTGAATCTGTAGACTGCTTTGGGGGTAGTTATGGTAATTTTAATGTTACTGATTCTTCCAATCCATGAGCATGGGATGTCTTTCCATTTGTTTGTGCCATCTGTGATTCCTTTCATCAGGATTTTGTAGTTTTCCTTGTAGAGATCTTTCACCTCTTTGGGTAGATGTATTCCTAGGTATTATGTGTGTATGTTGTGTGTGTGTGGCTATTTTAGACAGGATTGAGTTCTTGATTTCATTCTCAGCTTCAAAATTATTGTTGTATAGAAGTGCTAATGATTTTTATATGCTGATTTTGTATTCTGAAACTTTACTGAAGTTGTTTATCAAGTCTAGTAGTCTTGGAGGTGTCTTTAGGGTTTTCTAAATAGAAGATTATGTCATCACTGAGTGTGGTGGCTCACACCTGTAATCCCAGCACTTTGGGAAGTTGAGGTGGGTGGCTCACGCTTGAGTCCAGAAGTTTGAGACCAGCCTGGAAAATGTAGTGAGATCGCATCTCTAAAAAAAGGTACAGAACAAATTAGCTGGGTGTGTGGCACATGCCTGTAGTCCCAGCTACTTGGGAAGGTGAGGTGGGAGGATCACTTGAGCTCAGGAGATGGAGGTTGCCGTGAGCTGAGATCACACCACTGCATTCCAGCCTAAGTGAAAGAGCTATACGCTGCCTCAAAATAAGCAAATAAATAAATATAAATAAATAAATAAATAGATAAATAAATAAATAAATAAATAGTTCATGCTATCAATGAACACAGAAAACTTGACTTTCTCTTTTCCTACGTGGATACCTTTTGTCTCTTTCTCTTGCCTGATTGCTCTGGTTAGGACTTCCAGTGCTATGTTGAATAGCAGTGGTGAGAGTGGACATTCTTATCTTATTCCAGTTCTTAGGGAGAAATGCTTTCAACTCTTCCCTATTCAGTACTATAGTGGCTGCGGGTTTGTCCTGTATGGCTGTAGTTCTTTCAGGGTATGTTCTTTGATTGCCTAGTTTGTTGAGAATTTTCTTCGTGAAGGGATGTTATATTTTACTGAATCCTGTTTCTGCATCCATTTAGAGGATCATATGGTTTTTGTTTTTAGTTCTGTTTATGTGATGAATCACATTTATAGATCTGCCAATGTCAAACTATCCGTGCATCCCTGGAATTAAACCCACTTGATCATGATGTATTATCTTTTTAATGTACAGTCAGATTGGTTTGCTAGTATTTTGTTGAGTATTTTTGCATCTATGTTTATAAGGGATATTGGCCTGTAGTAATCTTTCTTTGTTGTGTCCTTGCCTGATTTTGGTATCAGGGTGATACTGGTTTTGTAGAATTAGTTAGGGAGGAATTTCTTCTCAAATTTTTAGATAGTTTCTATAAGATTGGGACCATCTTTTGTTTGTATGGCTGTTAAAATTTGGCTGCAGAGGCAGGTGCAGTGGCTCAAGCCTGTAATCCCAGCAATTTGGGAGTCCAAGGCGGGTAGATCACTTGAGGTCTTGAGTTCGAGACCAGCCTGGCCAAGACAGCAAAACCCTGTCTCTACTATCTCAACTAGAAAATACAAAAATTAGCCAGGTGTGGTGGAATGTGCCTGTAGTCCCAGCTACTTGGTAGGCTGGGGCAGGAGAATTGCTTGAACACAAGAGGCAGAGGTTGCAGTGAGCCAAGATTACACCACTGCACTCCAGCCTGGGAGACAGAGCGAGACTCTGTCAAGAAAAATTAGCTGTGGATCTATCTGGTCCTGGGCTTTTCTTTTTTAATTGGAAGATTTTTTTTAGATTACTGATTCAATGTTGTTACCCCTACTGGTCTATTTAGGATTTCTATTTCTTCCTGATTCAGTCTCAGGAAGTTGTATGTTTCCAGGAATTTATCCATTTCCTCTAGATTTTTTAGTTTGCGTGGATAGAAATGTTCATAATAACCTGTGATGATCTTTTGTATTTCTGTGGTATCAGTTGTAATGTCACCTTTTTCATTTCTAATTGTGCCCATTTGAATCTTCTTTTGTTCTTGGTTAAACTTGCTAGCTATCAATTTTATTTATCCTTTCAAAGAACCAACTTTTTATTTCATTGACCCTTTGTGGTGTTTTTTGTTGTTGTTGTTTTGTTTTTTGGGAATCTCAATAACAGTTGTGCTCTGATCTTTATTTTATTTCTCCTGCTAGCTTTGTGTTTTGTTCTTTTTTTTTAGTTCCTTGAGGTGTGACATTAAGGTTGTTAATTTGAGAACTTTCTGTCATTTTGATGTAGACATTTAACACTATAAACTTTCTTCTTAGCACTACTTTTGCCGTATTCCAGAGGTGTTGGTATGTTGTATCTCTATTTTCATTCATTAAAAAATTTTTTTCTACCTTAAGTTCATTGTTGACCCAAAAGTCATTCAGGAGCACATTTTTTAGTTTTCATGTATTTGTATAACTTTGAGAGTTCCTTATGGTATTGATTTTTAATTTTATTACACTGTGGTCCCAGAATATAGTTGATATAATTTTGATTTAAAAAAAATTATTGAAATGTGCTTTATAGCAAAACATCTGGTCAGTTTTGTTTCATGTGCAGATGAGAAAAATGTGTATTATGCTGGTGCTTACTAGCATGTTCTATAAATGTTCGTTATTTCTGTTTGGTAAGGTCTAGCTTAAGCCCAGAGTTTCTTTGTTGACTTTCTGCCTTAGCTACCTGTCTAGTGTTGTCAATGGGGTGTTGTAGTCCCCCACTATTATTGTATTTCTGTCATTGTTTTCTTTTTGATGTTGTAGCATTTGTCTTGTGGATGTGGGTGCTTTGGTGTTTGCACACATATTTCCAGAAGTTAAGTCCTCTTGTATTGAATGCATTCTTATTATATAATGCCCTTCATTGTCTTTTTTGTTTGTTGGTTTGTGTTTGCTGTTGTTAAGGTCTGTTTTATCAGATATAAGAATGGCTACTTCTGCTAACATTTGTTTTCCATTACATGATATATCTTTTTTTCACCCGTTTACTTTGAGTCTGTAGGTGTCTTTAGCCATTAGGTGGGTCTCCTGTAGACAGCAGATGACTGGGTCTTGTTTTTTTATCCAGCTTGCCAGTCCATGTCTTTTAAGTGGAACATTTAGACCATTTGTGTTCAAGGTTAATATTGGTATTTGAAGTTTTATTCTTGTCACAGTGTTGTTAGCTGGTTTATTTGTAGTCTCAGTTGTGTAAGTGCTTTATACAGTCTGTGAGCTTTGTCTACTTACGTGTGCTGTTATGGTGAGTATCATCCTTTTGTTTCCATGTTTATAACTCCTTTGAGAATTTTTTTATAGGATTTGTCTAGAAGTGACAAATTTCCTCAGCACTGGCTTATCTGGGAAACACTTTATTTCTCCTTCATTTTTGAAGCTTAGTTTGGCAGAATACAAAATTTTTGACTTATATTTATTTTTTCTAAAAGAGACTAAAAATAGACCCCAGTCTCTTCTGACTTTTGTAAGGCTTCTGCTGAGAAGTCCACTATTAGTCTAATGGGATTTCCATTATGGGTGATTTGACACTTCTATCTAGCTGCTTTTAAGATTTGTTTTTTCATGTTGACCTTCAATTAATCTGATGACTGTATTCTTTGGGGAGCGTGCATCTTCTATGGTATCTCTCATAGGTTCTCTGAATTTCTTATATCTGCATATCTACATCTCTAGCAACTCTGGGGAAATTTTCCTGAATTATTTCTTCAAATATGTTTCCAAACTTATTTTTTTTTTTCTTCTCTGTTAGGAATACCTATAAGTCCTAGGTTTGGTTGCTTTAAATAATCTCACATTTCTCAAAGACTTTATTTTTTTAACAAAAATTTATTTTTTCTTCTTATCTGGGTTATTTGAAAGACTAGTCTTTCTGTCTCTATTGTTGAGAATAGAATTCTCTGTTATTGAGTAGAGAATTTTTTTCTCTATTGTTGAAGCTTTCAACTGTTTCTTAAAATTCCTTCAGTGAGTTTATTTCCATAAGTTGCTTGTTTTTAAAAATACATATATGTATGTTCTTTCATTTCCATACTCTTCTGGGTTTTTTGTGTTGGTTTTCAACTTCCTCTTGGGTCTGATTGAGTTTCCTTACACTCCACATCTTGAATTCTTTATCTGTCATTTCAAAGTTTTTCCTTGTGGTTAGGAGCCATTGCTACAGGGCTAATGTGGATGTCCCAACATTGATTCTTCATGGAGCTGGAGTTTTTGTGTTGGTTTCTTCTCATCTGTAGAAGCTGTTACTTATTTTTTAATTGACCTTCATTTGGTAGGATTTTTTCCTTCTCTCCCCCACCTTGAGGATATGACTATTCTGTATGTTGGTTAAGTTCCTTCGGCTTGGCTTCGTTTCTCTGTACTTTTAGGGGACCAAGGCTCTTATGAATTACTTGGTGATAGACAGCTTTAGTGTAGTGGTTTCCTCAAATGCTAGCTGTTTCTAGGTTGTCGTAACAGTGTGCGGGGCCTGTGGTCAGGCGCACTGTTTTCCTACAGAGAAATGGAGAGGTGGAGGTTTCAGGAGGCTTAGCTCATCCCCCACCTCTGGGCACTTCCGTCAGCGGGACTTTATGGAGTTATGCAGTTCACCCAACAGGCCAGTAGGTGGCGCTTGCAGTTGAGAGGCAGTTGCAATAATAGCAGTGGAATTCTTGGCCATTGTTGATGTGGGGAAATACCAGGGTTTCCCTGGCCATGGGCGGAATTCCCAGGGATCCCGGCCTGCACTCTGCCACCAGCCTGGCTGGAGGCAGCAGAGCTGGGCAGGGCTGGGTCTGGCAAGTCTGTGACCAGGCTCTCTAGGGCAGGTGCAAGTGTCAACTTTGGCGGGGGTCTGGGGCAGCTCTCAGGCCACTGGGACAACCCCCTAGGGTGCAGCATGGTTGCCTTTCCTGCGCCACAGAGTCTGTTCAGGAGGAGGAGCAGCCAGGATGCTTAGCCCAGCAGGTGGCCCTGGAGATTGCCAGCTCACACTCCACCAACCCCGTGGGTGTCCCTCCAGCATCCAGCCCTAGCAACAGACCCAACCAACTAGTCTCCTCCCAAGTCATCCACACCACCCTGCATTCCTGGTGTTCGGGACCTCAGGACTCCCTGCAGCAGAAACCGCAGCACTCAGGCCTCACCCTTCCGGGTCTGGTCTCACTAAGGGCAGGGCACCTGTCTCCCATGCCACCACTTGAACCTACGCCACACTCGTCGCTGTGTTCCAGCAGTGGGGGCACCTCCACTATTTGAAATCAGGCCAGAAGTCTCATCTCCAAAGCCCTGGGCAGTGCGCTGAGTCCTGGGGAGCTGAGACCAGGCCTCAGGGTCAAGCCCCAGCTGTGATGGGGAGCACTGAACTGCTCCCAGGCTACCAAGAAACCATTTCAGGTGGGACAGTGCAGGCTATTAAGCACATTTCTTTTTTTTTTTTTTTTAATTGTACTTTAGGTTCTGGGGTACCTGTGCAGATCATGCAGGATTGTTGCATAGGTACACACATGGCAAGGTGGTTTCCTGCTTCCGTCCCCCCATCATGTGTATCTGGCATTTCTCTCCACGTTATCCCTCCCCACCCCCTGCTGTTCCTCCCCTAGCCCCCCTACAGCTGCCCCCAGTATGTGATGCTCCCCTCCATGTGTCCACATGTTCTCGTTGTTCAACACCCGCCTATGAGTAAGAACATGCGGTGTTTGGTTTTCTGTTCTTGTGTCAGTTTGCTGAGGATGATGGTTTCCAGATTCATCCATGTCCCTACAAAGGACACAAACCCATTGTTTTTTATGGCTGCGTAGTATTCCGTGGTGTATATGAAGCACATTTCTTTTAAGTAAGTTTGAGTTTGAGTCACTATCGAATTGAACAGGATTATTATGCGTGTTCTCATGGTGAGTACAGTCATGTAATCACGCATAGTGATTCAGTTATCATCCCTTATATCAAGAAATAACATCATTAATTTAAAACAGAACTAAAAACTAATGGCAGAAGTACATTCCTTTTTGCTGAGATTAATTTAGCCTACTCTGGTTGGTTCTGCCCTAGTCTGAAGTAAATGTAATTTACCCTAAACCTCCAGGCTTCTGAGTCTGTCCAGTTTGAGGGCTTCAGGGCCACACGGAATCAAAAGCCTTTTTGTGTGAGTCCTTGGAGCCTACCTGGCACACGCTGGGTAGTGGCTTGCAGTGGAGAAGACAGGCAAGGAGAGCCAGGAAGGGGAGCCCTGGTCAGATCCTGGCTCCAGTACTTTCCACCTCCGTGACATCCGGCAAGCTTTCTGCCTTCCAGAAATAGTTACTCCTCCCACCAAAGGGGCAGAGACAGATGCCATGGAGTGAAGGCTCCTTCCGCCCTCCTGGTGCAGAAGTCTTCCTGCTTTCTCCTCCAGGCCCCGCTGAGGCCAGCCAGGGTAGGGTAGTTACCCAGACCAGGATTTCTCCCACAATCGCCACCTCGTGTCACGTCTTCGGGCCCTTTGCCTGCTTTGATAGTTACTCTTCCCCTGTGAGTGCCTCCCCCTGGCCTTGTGATTACCACCTGGCTTCTCTAAAATATTTACCACTAATATTTACCAGAGTTACTAAAAACCCCAGTTTACATTACATGCTAAGAGAGCTTTTGTGCTAAAAATTAAGTTACTCAAAGATTAAGAACTAGGACGAAACTGATCCCAAGAGCTGCTGGCCCAGAAGCCCTCGATGTCTGGGTTTCTGTGTGAAGGTCTCAGGGTGGGTGTGGATCCCAGCTACTGTGGTCAGTGTGTGCACCCTGGAGGCCGGGCCTCCTGTCCAGGGACATGTTACACTGCAGACCGCTGGAAAAGGACAAAGAGAATGTCCCATTTGCTATTTTTACAAGATGATTACTGCTGAGCCTTGAGCAAAGACTCACCGCCAGTCAGGAGGTCTTTTGGATGCGGTAATGAGATAACCTGAGCCTGTAAATCAGCCAACAGCAAAGTCTGACTGTCGCGGGAAGCAGGAGTGAGGTCTGTGCTAAGACTGACAGCAGGGAGGGGCCTGAATGACTCACACACACACATCAACCTTGTGGGGACCACTGAGACAAAGAACTGGGTGCCTCAGAGTGGAGTTTGGGGCCCTGGAGATACGATCTACCTTCAACTCCAATTGTTCTTAAACTTCTTCCTTTAAGTTTGCAAAAAGTTAAGCTCTTGCTTTTTTATCTATGCAGTGAATATGTAAAAAGTGACAGCAGGAAATCTGGGAAAAATGGAACCTTCTCTTAGCACTTCAGGGCTTTTGTAATGGGATTCAGTGCCAAGCCAGCCTGGGGCCTGGGTAGCTTTGCAAAACCGTTCCTTCCCCAGCTAACTCTAAAAGGACAGAGTTTCATGCTGTTGACATAATTATGCCCTCTTTAATATTACTGTTTTATTTTTAAAAGCAATTAGCTAGTAAGGGTTTTTTTTGTTTTGTGTTGTTTGTTTTTGTTTTTGTTTTTTTTGCAGTAGAGAAAAGGAAATTAAGGATTTGGGGGCTGGCTTTTCTGGCTGAATTGTTCCTGCTGCATCTCACTGGTCCTGAGGTTTGCTTTCTCAGAGCTGGAATCCTGAGTTGGAAGCAGCCTTCAGGGCCCCGCCCCTGCACCCTTCCATGGTGGTCCACAGGCCTTCAGCTGGAGCCTGCAGTGCCCCTAGATCCACACTGGATCCAAGCACATCCCAGGGAGGGCAGGTGCCGGGGGCTGGGATCTTTTCAAGAGGTTATCTCATTAACCCATGGCACAGCAATGCTGTGAGGCTGGTGCTGCTTATAGATTTCCATTTTACAGATGAGGAAACTGAGGCACAGAGGCCGGATGGCTCAGCCATGTTCCCATAGCTAGTTCCTGTTGAAGCATGGTTATGCCCCAGTCTGTTTCTAAGCTCCTTTTTGGAACCTCCACCCTAGGCCAGGCTAGGTCATAACTAAGGTAGTCACTTCCATACATTGAGCACAGTGTTTTGCTTATGTTACTGATTCTCAGAGCAGTTCCCACAGCTTGGATGAAGAAAACAAGTCTTAGATTGCTAATTACCTGCCTGAGGACACAGAGCCAGTAGGAGGCTAAGCCGGGATAGAACTGTGGGTCTCAGCTTCTCACCCCTCCTGGTGTTACCAGATTCTTATATTCCCTAAACAAGTCATGCCTTGGAAATTAACTGCCCGTGGTAACAATCTTCCTGCTGAACTGTGAGTTGCTGTGGGGCAAGGACCTTGACCTGCTCGAGAGAACCTTCTAGGCCCACCCCGTGCAAGATGCTTGAACACCGGATGGGCCAGAGAGACCCAGGTCTGCTCTGCAGGAGACCTGGGCCCCCAGCACTGCCCGGGTGGTTACTGGTATTGTACAGAATGCTCCTTCTAGAACTGCCAGCTCTAGAAGGCTCTGCAGTTGGTGGCTGGTAGTCCCCTGTGACGGGAGCCCTCATGCCTGGTGTGTTCCTTACAAACATCCTCATCAGTAGCTCTGAGCGTTGGCTGTGTGGTTTGACGTAGCTGGTGGACACAGGGCTTGCTTGGTGTTCTGTCTGTGGGGCTTAGTTTTGTGTGTGGTTGGAGGGCCCTGGTGAGCTTGGGGAAGTACCAGAGAGCTCTGTGTTGGGGGCAGAGGGGCCTGTCACTGGAGCTGGAGGCTGCTTGCCTCTGTGTCTGCCTCATTCTGCTGCCTGCCCTGCCCCCTCGGGGTCTCGCCAGCCCAGCCTCTGTGGGAATCTAAAAGGAGTGGAGGTGGACGTGTGGCCAAGCACATCTCAGCTTTTAATACCCAGACTATTTATAGACCTTTGGGGGGATGGCCGTGGAACAGCAGGGGTTGGGGAGAGAGTTTAAAGAAAAATGCAGCAGGGCTGGAAAAAAAAATGAGAAAACCATTGCTAGGGCTGATATGGGCAAGAAAAGTGGCAAAGGGACTTGAGGAGTTACGTAACAGGCACTTCAACATAATTTCACTTTCTTAGAGACGATCACATATATTCTCAGTGCACATAAGCTCATTGAGAAACTCAGGAAAGACGGAGCATTAGGAACCCTGATTTGGGGAGCCGAAGGCATGTGCTCACCCTGAAGACATTCGCTGTGATGGTTAGCACATTTATAAAGCATCATTGGAGCTCAGTTATAGTTTGCAAATTCCTGTTTTCCTTTTATGTTAATGCATTTTAATAACATTATTATCTGGAACCCAGAGACCAGCTTTCTTCACTTAAATTGTGTTTCTACTTATTCAGCCATGTCAGCTCTGTGTGAATATTTCACTTGTTAGGGGGAGGTATACTTTCATTGAGTGACACATAAATTCTGGAAAAGAGATGGTGGATTACTTGAAAATTAAATACAAGTTGAAAACAAGTCCCCGGGTCCTGATCCAACCCCGGCCCTGGAATTTCTTTGAGTTGGAGAAGTGGCCCCAAGGTGGCAGGCAGGGAGCAGCGACCCTACCTGAGAATGCTGGACCCTGGCTGGTCCCCCGTCTGCTGGGAGCTTAGGCCGCCCGCACAGAGAAGGGCTTTTCCACTGTCGCTGAGCCCCGCCCCTACCACCTCCCCCAACCTGGAAACTCAAGCTTGAGTGACATTGACTCCTCCCTTCCCACCGGGGTGACAGCTGAGGGTAGCTAGCTGTAGGAGGGTCAAGAGGGTCCCTGTAGGATGGTTTGGTCCCAGTTCCTGATTAAGGCAGGGGGCCTTCCAGCCCTTCCCGCTGCTGTCAGACTCCCCGCCGGCCACAGAAATCGAAGTTCAGAGCAAGTAACCACGCCCCTCCAAATACAAGAAAAGGGGCCAGAGAAAGTGGGGAGCCTCAGAGGGAGTTTGTCAGGACAAACTGACATTCTTGCGCACCCTGCAGATCCAGCTCTAAAGCTGCCACTGACGCATCAGTTGTGGGACAGATTATTTGGAGGTTGGCAGATGGGTCTGGATTCAGAGAACGCGCGTGCTTTAGCCTCTCGGCTGCCTGCGTGTGATTTCGCTGCCACAGGAAAGCATTGGGCAGAGATGTTTCTGACCAGTTGGCGTGAGAGTTGTGTTGTTGCGGTTGTTGTGGGTGTCGTCCCTACCCCCAAGCCCTGGGCTCGTCATATGGGAGTGGGAGAGCAAGCCCGTGGGACTATTGCATCACCGAGGCTGGAGTCACTCCCTAAGTGAGCTGGTGCAAGGCAGCCTGGGAGCCCAGCGGGTGCGCCGGTGGCCTCTGGCGACATCCTGCCCACGAGGGCACACACAGGCTCCACACAGTCAGCCTGGGACACTGGGGAGAGACGGAGACATGCTCCCTTCCTAGAGGCAGTTGCGATTTAAAATGCCATCTTGCTCCTCTGACTGCTTTTTCCGGGCTGTTGAGGTGAGGATTTTGTTAAACACACATGTGTTCTGAGCAGGGTGCATTCCTGCGGGGTCATGCCTGGGACGGGTAGACTCCCGTCCTCTGGACTCTACCTCTCTGTACTTTGGTCTGGAGCTGCTCAGTGTTCATGGGTTTGAACGGTACTGGGCAAATGAAGCTTGCTTGTAACTTTGTAGGGGTTCGGGGCTAAAGAATCTGGTGAGTGTGCTTCTGTTATGCCCTTCTTTTGAATTAATTCATGTCCACTCCACCCTGAGCCTCGGTGTCTGTGAGGTGCCACTGCTGGACCCTGTGCCCTGGGAGAATAGGTGGACTCGCCAAAAGTTATGATGGGGAGAGGGACATTCACAGAATTTGTTGTGCTTTGATTGTTTTTTCAATTGGTTCATCTGTAAAATGTCCAACCCCGAGACCACCAGCGGTATTCTGAAGGAATCCTGTGAATCCTGTTGCTTCTGAAGACAGGCTTGGTGGTTTAGCCATGTGCTGTATGTTCACACGATCACCCTGGGCATTTTAAGAGTGTCACGTTGTAATCCTACCTGCTCTGCCCCCAGGAGGTGGAAAGGGGAGGCGGGGAGGGAGAGTCATATCCCTGCAGCTGGTGGGGACCTGTTGGCTGCTTGGAAAAACAGTTCCCGTGTGTTGGAGCACTACCGTTCTTAGTTTTCTTCCGTTTTCTTTTGTTTCAGTTTTTATTTCTTGAAAACCTGAAGTTGTTTATCTGTAAGTATCCCCTTTGTGTGTTGCAGGATGTTAAAGTCTTTAGTGAAGATGGGACGAGCAAAGTGGTGGAGATTCTAGCAGACATGACGGCCAGGGACCTGTGCCAGCTGCTGGTTTACAAAAGTCACTGTGTGGATGACAACAGCTGGACGCTCGTGGAGCACCACCCGCACCTGGGATTAGGTAGGGAACCGCTGGAACAGGAATGGCACCCGGGGAAGCTCGTGTGCGACCCAGTGGGGACCACCACTGCCAAATGCCAAATGTCTGACTGCACTGTCTCCTTCCAAATGAGCAGGCAGACTCTGGGTTGCCCTCGACTCTCCTGCCTCTTCTGTTTCTCCTAAAATTTCACTTTCCTCCCCCCAGCCCCCTTTCCCTAGTGTTTTGGGAATCTTGCCTTGGATGGTTGAGGCAATGACTTCCCAAAGGCTCAGACACGGCGAGGTTCTCTGTGGCTTGTACAGTCTCCCCAGCTGTCAGAGCCACGGGGATCTTGCCGCACACCTGTGGGCGGGGACAGGAGGGAGGCGCCCTTGAGGCGCTCTGGTGAGAGCCGGCCTTGCACAGGATTGCAGCTGCCCTTCTGAGAGCAGCTCCTCAGCTGATGGAAGAAGGGAGCCATGGTTACAGGCAGCAAAGTGCAGAGAGGTCTGCTGGGAATTGGAGCCCATTATGAAGCACTTTGCTCTAAGTTAGAGTTGAGTGTTAACATGGCATCTCTGCTCGCTGGTTAATAATGCCTTCAACAGCGTACATGCACGTGTGTGTGTGTGTGTGTGTGTGTGTGTGTGTGTGTGTGTGTCACGCACAAATGTTGTGCCTGAAAAGCAAGAGAACATTTTGTATCACACAATATTTGAAGATATTGGCTATTTATTGAGCTATTTTATTCAGGTGGCTTATTTTAGGTAAAAAAGCTTTTCAGACTTTTGCTTAAATTCTTATCGGATAAAATATAGTTTTTACAAAGTCATAGGGAAATATTTAAAACCAGAATTTTATCTAAATCAACAGTTATATTTCTCCCATGTCTTGAAGGAGAGAAAAACAACATAGGTTGGAAACTTCCCATCATTCTAAATTTTTCTCATGAAGCTCTTTTGAAAGGTTAAAAAATCGAATTTAAGCTTCTAGGTCTGGAATATTTATTTAACTGAATAGCATTCTTCCAGGTAATATTATACAATTTAAGCCTAAATAATGCAGTGTAAATTTGAGCTGATGTCACCTTAAGTCCGTGTTTTGTAGTGTGCCCGGTACTTTAGGTACACGGTATGCAAAGGAATCATATAGAACTCTTGCTGGTTTCTCTCCCATCTCTACTGATTGCCAGATGCATTCGTGTGAAGACAGAAGCCTTCTCCTCCATTGTCACTAACAGCTTTCTCCTGCCAGCATCACTCATTAGGTCCACAGTTAGTGCTGTGGTATCACAGTTGTTCCCATGGAGACTGGCTGTCCCGTCAGCCGCCAGCTTGGGACGTCCATGAGTGGATCCTACTGTGGTCTGACAAGGCTGCCAAAGCACCTGCTGACACACAGTAACTTGGAAATTAAACAATAGTGGGAAACCTTCAGCATATGTCTCTACATGTGTATATACATGTATGAAAATATATATAATATAAAACCTTAAAAACAAGTCTGTATAGTTTGACAGTGATTATTGTTGAAAGCCCATTCAAAAGTCCGATTTTTTTTTCATTTGAAAGAACTATGGAAGGGACTTCTGCAGATATGTAGTACTTGAATATAATTTGACACACTTAGGACATGTAGGAATTGGGTACAGATGTACATACATAAAATTTGAACATACAAGGAATGTTTCAGAAGTTTTGAGTTATCTATTTCATGTGATACCTTTGATTTCCAGACTGTCATGTGGTAGATAAATAAATGGTACATTAAAACTTTAACAATAACCAGATGAAGAACCATTACTCAGAGAGAATATGAAAAGAAATGTGCATAGGTAGGCACACAGGATGTGTAGGGATGTGATATTTACACACCTTGTCTCTTTCTCTTCTTTATGGATAGACTTAATACACTCTAGGGGAGGATGATACTTTATTTTGAAATTAAGTATAAAAAGGAAAAAGGGAAAAAGAAGCAAGTGAAATGATCAAAAGGAAAAAGGAACATTTGTGTCAAATTTTAGGTCCTCTTACACACACACACACACACACACACACACACACACACACACAAATTAATAAACCTTACACAGCCAGGATACCTGAAATCCCTTAGAATATCCTTCCTCTCCTTCCTCAGTTTTCTTTCTCACCACCAGTTCCATTCTTACTAGTGACTAGTAAACACATTTTTCTATCGGCTGGGTTTGCAGAGGACTTTGCAAGTTTTTACAGCCAGCAAGTTTCCCCAGCCTGTAAGGTCAGCACCCCCCGGACTCATTCCGATCCACACAGAGCTTCTGCGTCCCCATCCCTGTAACTTCTCTGAATACTGTTTTGTGACCCAGCCTTATCACTTACTATTTTTTTAAAAATTGATTTAAGTTGCTATTTAACTAAAAATCTTATTTCTGCCATGATTTGTCAGCATTCAAGTATGAGAAGCTCACTAGTGAGAAAACACAGGGCTGCAGGGTGCCTCTCAGAGAGCCCGTTGGGCATCTCAGCTTCATCCCCCTTGGACTGGGACGCAAGAACCACAGGGCCAAGAGGGGATTCTTCTTCGTTGTGGATGGTATTCCTGGGCCCTTCTGGCCCTCTGATTCTCAGGGCACATCCCCAGACATTGCTATCTCCTGGTGGAGAGCACTTTCCTAGGTAATTATATGTCGGGTATTCTCACAGGGATGTGGACATATACCAGGTGGGTGGCAGGGGCAAAAGCCAAGCAGTGCTTGCAAATCCATAAGGCAGATACTAAGGCAGATTGTAACCCAAACTCCCCATAATTGAGGGTGTAGGCCACCCAAGTTGGATAGCATTTTAAGCCTATGTATAGCCTCCAAAATTGAAGTTTTCAAAGTATAATTATTACTGTTTGAATATCCCGAATTCAAAAATCTGAAATCTGAAATGCTCTAAAGTTTGCAACTTTTTGAATACTAATTTGATTCTCAAAGGAAATGCTCATTGAAGCATTTCTGATTTTTGGATTTTGGATTGTTCAACTGGTAAATATAATGCAAATATTCCAAAATTAAAAAAAAAAAAAAAAAACCCAAAACCCAAAGCTTGTGGTCCCAGGCATTTAGGATAAGGGATACTCAACCTGTATAAGGATCTTAACAGCTAAAGTATCAGTCCCTTAATAATAGTAAACCTTCCCAGAAGGAAGTGATAGCTTTAGAAAAGGTGAGGGCAGTTCCCAAGATAGCCTGCAGCAGGTGGCTCCCTTTCCGTGGGAGAAAAGCCCCGTGCGTGGGTGTCTGCAGTTTTCAGGGCACCGCTCCTCTGCAATGCTGGTCACCCTCCATTGGCAGCAACAGTGGCATCCCTGCTGTCACTCAGGAGAGCAGCTCCTCTGGCTGGGGGCGGATTGTCGTGTCCCCTCTGCACCGTGCTTGTGAGCAAACAGAGACGGACTCCTATGAGCAGAGCAAGGTCATGTAACCCTTCCCAGTGTCAGCTCCTGGGGACATTCACCACTGGAAGCACTTGGAAAAGTTGTTGCAAAGCCCTAGTGACTGATGGTCTGTTTTAAAATCCCAGTTCACTCGTCCCTTTAAATGGTCCCTTTCTGTGTTAGCAGTATCCCCAGGCTCTCCCAGTCTCAGTGTCTGAAGGGGAGCTTTTAGCCATGAAAACACTGTCCCTGACCCAGGGCCACTCAGCAGCCGACAGTAAGTCCAGCTGGGGCTGCCGGAATGGGGCAGGCCTTTTGGAAGGTGTCTCCATCCCTTCTGCCCTGAGCACGTGAGCTGCGAGTCTCTGGAAGGTTCACTTTAGGCAATGCAGCCTCACACATGGAGGACGCAGCCATCTTAAACAGTCAGCCTGCAGACATATCAAGTAAACAAATTATATTTTAAAAGGAATCTTTGGCCAGGCACAGTGGCTCACGCCTGTAGTCCCAGCACATCGGAAGGCTAAGGCAGGAGGATCACTTGAGCCCAGGAGATTGAGGCTGCAGAGAGCTGTGTTCTCATCACTGCACTCCAGCTGGCTGACAGAACAAGACCCTGCCTCAGAAATAAAAGATAAAAGGAATTTTTAAAAATACAAAACCAGTATCTTGATGACCCCTGAACTTGAAAGTGGGATTGCAGATAAACCCATCCCTGGGAATGTGGAGGCATCCATTGCCTTGGACTCTTGCACCCAGGCCCCAAGTAACTGTAGACGTCAGGCAGACTAAGGCCAGAGAATCTGGGAGAAGTTGTAACTTACGCAGAGAACACAGTAAAGAGAAGAGGGTGTCTGCCAGATCCTCCAGATTTCAAGGATTTGAGGAATTCTGTTATCCCAAGGATTCGGCTGAAACAGAAAGAGCAACGAGTCCTTTTCGGTTGTTGACAGCTTTGCATTTGTTCCTGGTCAGATGAGAAACGCCGTGGCAGTAACCGGAGGTGCTGTGGCTGCCACGCTTTTGGATGCTGGCAGCTTGACATGCAGAGAGGTGTGGAGAGAGAAACAGCCGGCACCTGTTGACCCTTGCAGATTAGAGGGGGCCTTTCACAGGCTGGTTTTATGTCTCTGTCTCCCTTTTACATTTGAAAAGCAACAAAAGATGTCCTTTCCCCCACTAAAATCTGTAAATAGAAAGAAGTCTGCTTATGGGCTTATCCACATGTCAGGGCTATCTCACTGATTACTCCATTGACAGTTTCTTAGCCTGGGAAAGCCCTGAGCCTGCCAACAGCTCTTTCTCTTCCTCGGATGGGCTGTGCTGAGGAGCGATGGGCAGGGGGTGGCCCAAGGGCCGTAGCTTGGTGTGAGGCCGAGACGGTGGGGTGCGTGGGCTCTGTGTGCCGGCTCTGCCACAGCCCCTCCACTGCCAAGCGGGCAGCACATCTTTCTGCCCAGGAATCACACTTGAGCTACAAGGGTAAAGGCAAGGAGTTGTCTTTTTTGAGTTGTCTTGATATTGAAATGCTTTTTCTTGAGGAGTAGAGTAATGCCAGCCTTAGTTTCAGAAATTTGAAAAATACAAATATACTTCAAGGAATTTTTGCCTTTTCCATTTTTTCAAAAATTACATTTGGAATATTATCTTGAAAAGTAGCATTCCCATTTAACTCTGGGCCATTGTAATCATAGCAGCGTATAGATAGTGATGTGATTGTTTAGAATCACGCAAGGTCATTTGAAAATATATGTCTTTAAATCACAGGGAAAATTAGAACTGGGGGAAAGATCTTTGAACATATATTGTGTGGTCAGTAGCCGACTGGAACACTGGTTCCCCAGGGCATTTGTGCTGGGGGCATTCAGCTGCATCTGGAGGCTGCATAGCTCTAGATCTCTGAGAAAGGGGTCACCGGCCACATTGTGTTGGGTGACCTGCTGTGAGTGAGGAAAAGGGAATTGATGTTTCATTTGTCTTGGGACTCACCTCTGGGGATGCTAGGTGCCCTCTGGGGTCACCAGCATCAGAAAAGCACACTCCTTTCAGTATACACAGTTGGTTTGGCAGCCCACCAGTTGCCCCAAGTTTCTAGGCCCCCTTTGCCAGGACACCAAGCCCTCACCTGTCCACCTTGACCTGACCACCAGGGACACAGCCCCCCCCCCACTTGTGTTTACACTGCCATGTGCAGCTTGCCCATGGTCTTTCCAGGGCAGGCGCAGGGAGACAGGAAAGTGCTGTCCACAAGGATGGGCGCCTACATGGGCTTGGCCACCCCCTTAGGGCTGGGGGCTGCCCCAGGCTTCCTCTTTGGCTCCCCTTGGGGTTCTTTGGAGACAAAATGTCCTTTGCTTTGGAAACAGACATATTCTCCCCACTTAGGTAGCTGTTGCCTCCCATTTGTATTTCTCCTTATTTGCCTGATAAAAATTGTTAGTTCTGTAAATCAGCCATCAGCAGGTTATTAGATTGTTGGTTTTGGTTTGGGGTTTTTGTTTTTTTCCTGTAACTACAGAAAGACATTTTTCTCTGAATAAACATCTCAATGGAAGTCACTGATTTGTTTTCCTTCTGGAAAATCCATTTTCAATGAATGACCTCGAGCCCAACCTCCTTTTAGAAAACAAACATAACAGTTTTCGTCACGTGTTCTTGGTTTCTGTCCTTTTCTGTGATGGGGAGACACGAGGGCCATAGATTGGTTCACATGTTGCTAGCAGCATTCTCTCCAAGACATGGACAAATGGGAACTGCTCCACACTTGCTGGTAGTGCCAAGTCTGAGCTTTCTGGCAGCCATGGGGAGAAAATTCCTTTTCTTCACAAAGTCTGGCTTTAAATGTGTTTTTACCAAGGAGTCCTTTCCTTGTCATGTTAAAACTGAGGCGGAGCACAAATCAGCTCAGAATTTCCTTCTGCATACCAGTCAGGGCCATCAGAGATGCATGCCCATGGCCACAGTTGTTCTTTGTAGACCGGAAGTCTTTTCTGCATTCTGAGATCACTTTGACTCAGAAATGCTTTTGCCTTTAACTTCATTCCTTCCTTCCAAGATGAAACTTTTCTCAAGATTCCAGTCTGGCAGCAGGAGAGGAGGGTAGGGGCTTACTAGGACGACAGAACTGCCCTGTTGTCGATTCCATAGCATGTGAATCCGTACCGTCTTGGCATGAGTTCACACATTGACCCTGGCATAGACCTGCTCATCTTGTTTATTCCATGATTTAACAAGGTTAGTTTCACATGGCCACCACCCTCCCGTGACAGTTTCTGAGGAGGCGCCTGGGAAGGGATGTAACTGCCGTGAAAGGGAGCAGTGGGGCCTCTCGAAGCGCACACTGTTCGTCCCACTCCGCCTGGAATCACTGTGTTCAGGCAGTGAGGGAAGCGACCTTTCTCTTCCCGGGAACAGTGCTGCTATGTAAGATGCTGTGAAGGTGCGTGTGCGTGTGTGCGTGTGCACAGTGGGTGGTGGAGCATGGAGTGTGTTCTCTTCCCTGCCTTCACATGTGATTCAGTCGACGAGAACTGTTCCATGATGTGGCGTGTGTGGGCTTCAGCGTGAAAGATGAGTATGTCTCTGTGTACAGTCTCCTGTTCATCACGGTCCCTCCCTCGGTATGTACCACCATCATTTTAGGCAACCAAGTTTCGTGTCATCAAAAAGCTTCCCTCTGCTTCCATCTCTGCACCGTCTTTGGTCATCCCCTCCTTCCCCACCACTTTCAAATCCTTTTTCCTTTGTCTTTGAATATTTTCTCACCTGTTATAGTCTGTTCTTTACACGAGTTGAAATTTCTTAAGGGAAAAATCATTTGCTAAGATTCTTATGGACTTGTTCCTTAACATCTGGCGGATGCCAAATTCAAAAGAAGTATATAAGAATAAGTATTGGCCAGGCGCCGTGGCTCAAGCCTGTAATCCCAGCACTTTGGGAGGCCGAGGTGGGTGGATCACGAGGTCAAGAGATCGAGACCATCCTGGTCAACATGGTGAAACCCCGTCTCTACTAAAA
>NW_022436994.1:4819489-4842194 GCF_009761245.1 Sapajus apella
GGGTAACAAGAGCGAAACTCCGTCTCAAAAAAAAAAAAAAAAAAAGAATAAGTATGGACCTGAATTCCTCATGCTGTGTGTTTTAAGACCTCTTACACATTTGGTAGTGCATTAAAGAGAGATTTAAATTTGGTTTTCTTCCTGACCTCATCTTTATTCATAATGTTTAAAGAAGACTAGAAAGTTGAACACATCTTGCATGTGGTTGTAAAGCTACCATGGTTTTCCCACCTGTTGCATCTCACACGTGATGCTTTGCCCCTGCAGAGAGGTGCTTGGAAGACCATGAGCTGGTGGTGCAGGTGGAGAGTACCATGGCCAGTGAGAGTAAATTTCTATTCAGGAAGAATTATGCAAAATACGAGTTCTTTAAAAATCCAGTGGTAAGTCTTAACGTCTTCATGTTTGGGGTTTGGGACTCTTGAAATCTTGAAGTTTATACTTGGATTTTATAGTATCAGAGAGCGAGAGGTATGGGGTAGTGTATGGGTTTGAGAATCGGAGTTGCAGTTTAGTGAAGTTCCATCCTTGATTGAAACCCAGTCTCTGGTGCTTCACTCAATGTGCCTGGGACTGGCTGAAGGTAGAGGTCTCCTTCTTCAAACAGACACTCTAAAGGCGGTTTGTCTCTAAGACAAGAGCTAGGGAAGCTGGGCATTTTCCATTATTTTGAAAGTTCTCAGTTAGACTGATAAAGCACTCAGCAGAAGAAAAACTCATTGTTTGCAAATAGCAAATATATTTTGTCATCATACGTGGAAGGTTGACTAGAGAAATCAGGGCAGTTGGTTGGTGTCTTGAGCCAGTGACCTTGATCTCTCTTTCCTTTTCTCTGTTCGGAAGAGGCACTTGTCCTGTGAGAGGCCAGGATAGGGAAGGTGCCTCCTAGTTCCTGGGCACTCGCTGTCGTCCTGAGGCATGGGCAGAGCTGCGGCAGGTGGGGAGAAGACCCACGGCCATTTCTGACTCTGATAATTTAGCTGCTTTTTTATTTAAATGTAAGAAATTTGAGGAATGCAATAGAAAAGGGTTTTCTCGTGACTGGGCTCAACTTTTAGTTTCAGGAATTCTTTATCTCGTGCTGTGCACTTATGCCACTGGGCTTGGAGTCTTTGCCATGGAGCATGCTGCGAGATGTGAATCCCTTAGTAAACATAGTCAGTATTCCAGACTCGGACCCAGCATTTTGGGAAATGAAATACAACCTTTTAAAGAAGGTGTTTCCTCTGTGTGATGGAATAATAAAAAGGACTGTCATTTTAAATACAGGTGTTCATAATTATACTGGTAGGAAGAGTTTTAAAACTGATGTATCTATATGACATACCTTCCCTCACTTGGAAGCTAATCTTTCATGTATTTTTTTTTCCCCATCTTCTTAGAACTTCTTCCCAGAACAGATGGTTACATGGTGCCAGCAGTCAAATGGCAGTCAGAGTCAGCTTTTGCAGGTACTGGGCCAAAATAGACCTTTGCTGAAATAGACTTTCTGCATAGAAATCCTCTTGGAACTGAACGGCAACATTGTAAAAACCTGAAGAGGCTGCATCTTTCATAGTTTATAGCCTTGGCTCTTAAGAGGGTTGAGAGTAACCAGAAATTAAAAGTTTACCTGGAAAATCTATGTGTAACTGGTTCCTTCTAAGCCCAACAGGCACTTACACACAGGATGCCCTTGCTCTGACTTAGAATGAGTCCAGTGATGCCACTGCTGAGTGTGGGCTGCGGGTACATGGAGAAGCCCTAGTCTCAGGGTTCCCAGCTCTTTCTGAGCAGGGTTCCCAGGTCAGGCCACTGCACAGCTGCTTGGAAATCTCTGCAAAAGCACAGAGTCTATAGTAAAAGATGATCGGGTTACCACAAGAGACTTTTAAAAGTAACTTGCCATACATTACAAATAAACTTGCTCAATTGTCCTTCTGCTTCTAAAGTCTGTTCTTAGAAAACCTGGTCTCTCCCCACCTTTCCTTCCAGTGGAGAGAGCCTTTGGGCCTCTGTTCTGCTCTCACATATGCTCCTCCAGGGAAGCTGGGAGCAGGGAATGGGGACGTTACAGCTACACCCTAAAAATGTGCCTGTGTACATGTTAAAAGTGAGAGACTCAACTGTTTCTTAAGGCCACCAACAATATCCAGATGACATTACATAATAAGAGAAACTACTAAAATTTAGTTCCTACAGAATTCTGCTCGTAAGCCCTTCTTTTTCTATGTTGTTATCACCAGATTTGTTTCAGCAACTAAAAGACAAGAGCTTCAGAGCTCTGTCCTGGTGGTGTCTTCAGAAGCCCTTCCACCATAGCATGCGTCTGTTCTGGCGAGAGGTGTCAACACTCAGTTGTCACCCTTGCACAGCAAACAGTGAAGCGGCAGATTCCATTTTAATTGCCTTGGCTTTGAGAGGATTCACTCTTTGTGCTTTGTGAAAGTGTGCAGTGATCTCTTGAGAACTTAAGAAGGACCGACCTGGGTGTACCAGGGGTCTGTCTGATGTGCCTTTCTCACCTGCGGGGAAAAGAGCCTTGTCCTCTCCCAGTCTAATAGCAGGACCTGCCAGTATCACCTCCCTGACTCTGTTCTGTGACCTGGCCCTCAGCCTGTCTTCCCATTGATGAAAAGCATGGTTTCTTGTTAGTGTTTGGGGGGTTAAAGCCTTTATTCTTAAGGCTTCCTGTGGGAAGAATTAGCTGAGGCAGGGGGACATCACCAGGATCTCCTGCACCTGGGTGCATCACTTGAAGACGGATGACACCTTTGGCATCCCCCTTTGATGGAGGGGTGCCTGGGTAAAAGTGGCCACTACCTACTTGCCCTCAATCCCCAGTGCCCCAGTCACTTGCTCTTGTCCTCAGTCTGATATCAGACTGGATCCTTTGGTGCACTATCTTATAGGGAAATTCATGACTCGTATTATCACTAGTGTTAGAAAGGTCCATTTGCTTCCATGTGTTTAAATACGAATTATGTTCTATGCAACACCAATTGAGATGGGAATTTAAGTCTTTGGAAAGGAGAAAACCCTCAGATTGACCAAAAAGGAGTCTTTTAATCATTCAGAAAATGTCAGCTATGCCACTAACATGTTTGCTTTAATTAGGTTAGCATTATGTGATTTTAAAAATTTGTTCATCAACAGAATTTTCTGAACTCCAGTAGCTGTCCTGAAATTCAAGGATTTTTGCATGTGAAAGAGCTGGGAAAGAAATCATGGAAAAAGCTCTATGTGTGTTTACGGAGATCTGGCCTTTATTGCTCCACAAAGGGAACTTCAAAGGTAAGCTTTAAAACCACCACCACCAGCCCTGATTCTGCCCCAGCCGCACCCCACCGGGGGTCCTCAGAGTGAACCTGGGCTTCGTTTTTAAATGCACCTTAGACTCCTCCAAG
The DNA here is from genome assembly GCF_009761245.1 of Sapajus apella. Classification (NCBI taxonomy): domain Eukaryota; kingdom Metazoa; phylum Chordata; class Mammalia; order Primates; family Cebidae; genus Sapajus; species Sapajus apella. Next base: position 4,822,876 of record NW_022436994.1, read on the forward strand.
CTCAGAACAATTTCGTAACAAGCTAATTGTGCAACAGCTAAACTTGGAGTCGCTGGTCTCCTGGTCTTCCTCAGCAACTGGGTAATAAATAATGCAGGCCTAAGCACCCCACCTCCCCGCCCTGCCCGCACTGTGGGTTGGGAGCAGACCCCCCCTGGCTGCCCCGTCTCTTCAGAGACTGGCTTGGTTCTCATAAGTTGGGCTTTAAGCTAGCTATAAAGATCTTTCATAGATTATTGCCACCCTAATGCCAGTGTAACTTTACATATCATAAACATTTTGTGAAATAAACTGCAGGTTGCATGTAGCCCAGTGAGAAGAAGGTGAGAGATGGAAATCAGCTGCGCACCCTTACAAGAGAGCTGGTAGCATTGAGCTTAGGCCGGCATCTCCTTCGGTCCCATGTACACTCTTGCCTGCCGTCTTCTCGTGCTGTCCACGTACACCCTGTGGTAGGGGCCACGTCCACCCAACCTGGCTGAGCACTTACCGTCTGAGGGCTGCAGTCTCTTTTTCTCTGGCCAGCGGAGGGGAAAGGGAGCGGGCGTGACCTCAAGCACAGGTGCTGAGCATAAAGCCGGTTCTCGGAAGTCAGCAGCTGCCGACTCATGGGCCAGAGAGAAGGGGTCATCTGCAGAGCGGGGCTTTGGTCTGACACAGGGCATGGTAGCATCTTGACCTTCCAGCTCTGCTGTGTGACCCGCTCACCATCCTCATGTGTGCTGAAGGCAGGAGGGTGTTTCCTAGAGCAGGAAACAGAGCTGGGCTGAAGAGTTGAAGAGGAGAAGGGTGGGACAAGCTACCACTAGGAAAACCCAGGGTACATTTAAACTCGGGACACGCAACAAACCAAAGGCAGACAGGTCCCGTGCCCTTAACTCTGACTTTGGGGTTATAGATTTTCTCCTGCTTTTTATCCTGAATCTCTGGTCAGGGGGCTTTGATTCGGCAGAAGTATCAAATATATTCTAGTAGTCTTGTGTGTCTGAGAATTGGGAAAGTGGGTGTTTTGGGTTAGGCTGGGTGAATTTGGTTTCAGATTAGCACTTATTACAGCACATGTAATAATCATATGTAATATGTAAAGTGTCATCAGGGAAAGTGCCTGTGAGTGTGCAGAGACTGCCCTCTGTCTACCAGATGTGAACGTGTTTGCTCTTTGCTGTGCTTGAGACTTAAACCTGGCCAATGTTGTCACAGGAACCCAGACACCTGCAGCTGCTGGCAGACCTGGAGGACAGCAACATCTTCTACTTGATCGCCGGCAGGAAGCAGTACAGTGCCCCCACAGACTACGGGCTCTGCATAAAGGTACCCACGAGCTGTCCAGTGACTGCACACATGCTCAGCAGCCCACCAGAAACTGACTTCCTCTCTTGCCCAGCACTTGATTGTTGCTTCTGTTGTCTTCAACAGAAACATAGTATCATACTGGGTTTATGCATTCCTGTAAAAACATTTATTGTACACTTGCTGCAGTCAGTCCTTAAGTAGCTCAGAAGCTCAAGGAAAAGCAGACAGGGATGGATAATGTGGCCAGTGCGCTCAGTGTTTTTGGGAGGGTGACTTTTGGCTTCAAAGGGTAGGCTGTGGCTGTAGCCCAGTACCAGTAGCTGGAAGGGTAGGCAGGGTAAAGCAGGGAACCCTTGGCATGTCAGCTGGGTTGCATGCATGGTACTGAGTGAGCTGATGCCTTCAGCCTGGGCCTCTGACCGTGGGGACAGCCAGATAGGAATGGTCACAACAGTGCCCATCCTCTGCAGGCATGTGTGTGCTGGCATGCATACACACGCGTGCACACACACCCACGTACATACATACATGCATAAACACGCACCTCTATGCACACACGTGTACATTATACACACATGTACACAGATACACATGTGCACACACCTATGGGCAGAGTCCACACAACTATAGGCAGAGTCCACTCCTCTTCCCCTGGGAAGGTTGTGGTGGTATTTAATAATCATAATGGTCGATGATATTTACTGAACACTTACTCTGCATGAGATATTCCTCTAACAGTGTTACATCTATTATCTAATCTTCATGGCCCCTTGTGGGATAGAAAGTTGGCCACATTGCCCACATCCGGCAGCCAATGAATAGCTGTACTTGGAGTTTGCCTCATAGGCTGATTTATGAGCCATAGCCCAAGCTGCATCCTGAGAAGAACACAGAACATGGGGAGCCCCTCCTTGGGAGAAAATTTCTTTCCAAAACATCATCTCATACTTTGCTCAGGTAAAACTCTTTCGGTTGTAAGTGATAAGCATCTAATTCACTCCAGCTAGAAGCCCAAGGTGGCCTCAGGCAGGGCTGGACGTGGGAGCAGCAGCTGCGCACTCCTCTCCCGCCGGCACATGCCCGCCATGCTTGCGTCTCTGCAAATGCAGTCTCTGCTTCTGCCATAGCACCAGCGCAGTGCAGAGTAGTCACATCTGTCTCCCAACCCCCGTAGATTTCTGGGAGGGGGAGCTGGGGCCGTGTCCAACATTGTTTCTTGAGTCTGAGATCGGGGATTCTCGTGGAGATGCAAGTCAGTTTACCCTGCACCAATTCTTCTTCCTCACCAAAGGCCCTGCCTCTAGAGGGGAACTCTCGTCTCCCCATGGTGTCTTCACCTACCTCGGGGTGCCTACTTCCCCTTCTGTCTCCTCCTCCAGACCCAACATCAGTCTCCCTCTTTGGACCTTCTATTTGGGGGCTGATTTTGGGGCTGCTCGAATATTAGAACCCCTGAGCTCCTCAGGGGTTGTGCCTCTTTGCTAAGCCCTGCAGCAGCCCCTCCTCTCAGTGGCCTTGGGGCAACTTTAAGATTTCTCCTTCAGGAACTCAGAAGGTACATTCTCCTCCCATAGGATCCAGTCCCTCAGCAGAGTTAGACACCTCTTCCTCTTTGTCCTGTGGTGCTTGCCATGTTACGTTGTCTTGTGATCGTTTTTCTGTCTCCTCTGAAGTTCCCAGTCAAAGGATGGCTTATTATTCAGCTAATTGGTCCTCAACCTGGGGCCAGTCCATGATAGGCGCTTAATAAAGGCTTGTCAGGAAGGTAGATGAATGAACGCTTGACACACAGGTGTGTGTGCATCTGCTGTGCTCCTTGCCAGGGGATCTCCAGCTGATTGTCTCTGGTCTGTGTCAGATGCAGCCCTGCCTTGACATAAGCTGTGTTTTTGACTCCCTGTATAACGCTAACAGGACTTTTTTTTTTTTTTTTTTGAGACAGAGTTTCGCTCTTGTTACCCAGGCTGGAGTGCAATGGCACGATCTCGGCTCACCGCAACCTCCGCCTCCTGGGTTCAGGCAATTCTCCTGCCTCAGCCTCCTGAGTAGCTGGGATTACAGGCGTGCGCCACCATGCCCAGCTAATTTTTTGTATTTTTAGTAGAGACGGGGTTTCACCATGTTGACCAGGATGGTCTCGATCTCTTGACCTCATGATCCACCCGCCTCGGCCTCCCAAAGTGCCGGGATTACAGGCGTGAGCCACCGCGGCCGGCCCTAACAGGACTTTCTTTTACCTCCTGTAGCCAAACAAAGTCAGGAACGAAACTAAAGAGCTGAGATTGCTCTGTGCCGAGGATGAGCAAACCAGGACATGCTGGATGACGGCGTTCAGACTCCTCAAGGTATGCGACGTGCTGCGGTTTGTGTTGAGTGCACATCTCTTCGTGGAGAATTGGCCTCTGGACCTGATGCCTATTCCGGCAGGAACATGCTCGTAACTTTTCCACTGTTCTGTCGCAATGTTTTATTTATCAAACGTAGTTAGGCATCTTTCTAAACAAGATCTCAGGAGCTTTTAACAGAGGGCCTAATATTAAATGGGTTAGAGTTAGATTTTCCAGACTCAGTACTACTGACATTTTGGGTGGAATAATTCTTTATCGGGGCATCTGGGGGACATCCAAGCATTGCAGGCCACTTAGCAGTGTGGCATCCCTGGTCTCTGTATGCTAGGTGCCAGTCGCATGCCTGGCCAGTTGAGACAACCAGAAACGTCTCTAAATGTTGCCACATGTGTCCTGATTCCAGGGGGTGGGGAACTGCCCTTGGTTGAGAGCACTAGATTAGAATAATAGGATTCGAAAAATCAGGGCCAGGGAGAGAGGAGATAGTACAGGAGGTGTTCATTATTTTCACGACTGAACCAATTCTCAGGTTCCCAAGAAGCCAGGGTCATGAAGTCAACATGATGAATTATACAGCTCACTGTAGCTCCTCAGCAGAGACAGTGTCTCCTGACTGTAAGTTCTAAAGGAAATTTATCACGTCGAACTGCATATGGAGTAATGCCCTTGATAGCAATTTCATGCTAATTGCCAGAGTGATTTCATATGGCTGTTTACTGTAATCACTTTGGATTTCCCACAGTGTTCCTGTGCACACATACCATACCCCACATGTCTGGAATTATGTCCACAGAGTCCTTGTGAGTTACAAGTTAGCTGGCCCAGATGAGCTTGGCTAAAATCCAGGGGGCTCCAGAGGAGACGTTCGTTTAGTCAGTTGGAGGCGTTGGATACGATGGTCTAGGGATTTCTTTACAGAAACTCTTAGTCTTCATTGAATTGTAGTGGCCTTTTAGCTGGTCTGGAGACTCAAGGTGAAGTCAGTTAAGGAGATGGAGGAGCTGAAGGCAGCATAGCTCAGAACTCTCCTGGAGGTGCTGCAGATCCAATTCTGAATGTAGTCCTGTCGTCCTGGGCGCTTTGCAGGAAGCACTTTGCACCTAGTAATCCACAGATTCCTGACACATTAAGGATATGTCTTAGTGCCATTTTTATCGGAGGTTGGGGGCCCAGACTGAATGCTCCACAGATGGGCTTCATGTATCTCTCTCCCAGAACCTTAGTTTGTTTTTCCACTGATAAAAAAAGAATTATGAAAGTCAAAATTTTACTAATTCAAAAATGGAAGAGGAAGTGTCCATGTTAATATATTCTAGATTGTAGACTACTGTGTAAGCCAGTCACACAGTATGAGTAAGTGTAACTTATCATACAGTGTGAGGCTTATCAGTGCAAGTGGTCACATAGGTGACACAGTGTCCATCAAGGGCAGTATTCTGCATGGACCTCCAAAAGGAATGACGTTGCTCTTTGTGTTCTGTGGTGGAAAAATTACTAACAGTTAAGAAGCAAAGTGCAGAACAGTATATAGAGAGTATGCTAGATTTGTGTGAAGGGGAGACGAAAATGGGAGTATTTGTATTTAATGGTGTGTACATGAACGTTGTGTGAGACTGCAGGAGAGAAGAAAGAGGTCGCTTGCTAGGGAGAGACGATGGGAGAGACAGCTGTGCAGGTAGGGGCAGTGGCCGGGGGAATCTTTTAAAGTTGTTTGTATATGGTTGAAATTTTAATCTGCAAATGAATAATCTGTTTTGGAAAAGGCAGAAAAAAGGAAATGAAAAAGGACAGTGATCATATAATCCAAGACGCTGTGAATTCCATTACTTTGGATAATACATAATAAATCCAGGCAGCAGGTTCTTAACCACTGTTTCTTGGGTGGAAAAGAGCAACTGTCTGTCTTTTGCTGTGGCAGCGTGAGTCACAGGAAGGGATGTGGGCAGAGTCAGTAACGCGAAACGAACTGACTTTGTCGATGTCAGTGGTAACAATGATGTGTTACGTAACAGTAAGATTTTTTTTTTGAGCATTTACTATAGACCAGGCATTCTTTATCGCTTTGCTCCTCATGACAGCTAAGTGACAGGTAATTGTCATTATCCTCATTGTGCAGATGATAAAACTGAGGCCCCGTGCTGTGGCTGCCGCCATGTGGCAGAGCAGGGTCAGAGCCTCAGCATTCTGGCCCCCAACCCCCTTCCTCACTATCATGCTTTGCTGCCCTCCCTAGAGCCACCAGGAAGTGGCAGTCCGTTCTGAGTGCATTCCCATTGTCCCGGCCACTTTGCAGGGAGCACTTTGCATGCAGTGACCCACAGATTGTAGAGACATTAAGCATGTGTCTTAGTGCTGTTCTTACAGGAGGCTGGGGAGCCAGACCTGACAGGACGGTGGCAGTGCCGGCCTCGGGGCCAGTCTCAAGTGGAGTGTGAGTGGTGCCTTTCCGTCCCAGCCTGTTCCGCCCCCAGGCCCTTTGCCGTTACTGAACAGGCTGAGAGAAAAGCACAGACATGAGCAAGTGTATTATTGTTACAGTGTTCTGATCATGTCTCCTCCCTCTTGCCGTGTCTCAAATTGGGATGCAGGCGGCAACAGCTTTCCTTCCCAAACAGCCATAGGGTTTTAATGCAGTCAAAACGCTATTTCAGTGTTGTCAGCACTGATTCATTACCCACTATACAGAAACGCTACGTGGAGAGAGTTAGGGACAGCGGGGAGAATAACTCTTGGTGACCCAGGGTCTCCATGTTGACATTTATTCTAAAACAAGGCATCCCATGTGTGTGCTCTGCTTCCTCCAGATGAGGACACAGGACACTGGATCCCCTTTTAGAGGATAAGAGGGTCTGAGGGCTGATGCTGACAGGGACCTTTTACCATTTACTCCAGATGGCATCTCCCTATCAACCATGGAAAGGCACAGCTGGGTTGTTATTTGGAATTAACCTAGGACCTTGTTACATCTTTACCCACACAGATTCACTTTCTTGAAAAAAAAAATGAATAAATCTAATAGCTTGGATCTGCATAGGAGAAGGGTGGCATGACCATACTCAGCCTTTCAGAAAGGTGCTCTTAGTAGGTAGTGCCAGCAGATAATCTTTTGTTTCATTCCTTCCTGTTACATTGTTTGTTAGGTAATTTCTTGGATGCTATAGGAGCTGTGTGAATAGCATTAAAACTTTGAAACATTTATGACCAGCTTTCATCCTCCCTCTGTCTTCTAGAAGTCGTTTAATCTGCTGTAGCAGTTCTTCCCCAAGAGGGAGGTCTTGCCTCATCCATGCACGAGTCCCTAGTAGTGGTTGCTTTGGTTTTACACGACCTGACATTGAAAAGGCCATGAACACAACACTGAAACTTTGCAACCATCATTTATTACCATTTAATATTTTCTGTCTACACACACCCATATACCTAGATATATACATGCAAACGTCAATAAAATAAAATGTGTGTGTTATTAGGTACCCAACATCGAGAGTATTTATATCTTCCTGGTATGTCAATTGTAAGACGATTATGAAATACCATTTATTATCTCCAGCAGCGCTCCTTGCCCCAGAGTCTAATCTCAGCTCATATTAATTTATTTAATGGTTTTTACCTCAGCTTTGCTTCATTAGTGTTGACATAGTTTTTCTTGGACCATCTTTTTTCCACCTTTCTGGGTCCTTATGTTTAAGGAGTATCTCTTATAAGCACAACATAACTGGCTATTTTACTTTGATAATCTTTTTTCCCCATTTATTTATTTTATTGCATTTTAGGTTTTGGGGTACATGTGAAGAACATGCAAAATTGTTGCATAGGAACACACGTGGCAGTGTGATTTGCTGCCTTCCTCCCCATCACCTACATCTGGCATTTCTCCCCCTGCTATCCCTCCCCAGCTCCCCACCCCCCACCGTCCAAAACATTTACTGTGATGTAATTGTATTATTCAGCGTGATAACCATATCTGTATTTGAACCTACCATTTGCAGTTTTTCCAGGTTGTCCTGCCTCTCCTCTATTCCTTTCTCTCTTAATTTTTTAGATTTATTAAGTATATTTATTTATGTTTTTCCCTCCATTAACCCAATACTTAAATGTACACTTACTATTTTTTCATGGTTACCCTAGATATCACATCTTTTTTCTATTTCTTTTTTTTTCTTTTTTTTTTTTTTTTTGAGTCAGGATCTCACTTTGTTACCCAGGCTGGAGTGCAGTGACATGAGCTCATCTCACTGCAGCCTCAACCTCCCGGACTTCCATCCTCCCACTTCAGCCTCCCGAGTAGCTGGGAGTACAGGCATGCACTACCATGCCCAGCTAATTTTTGTATTTTTTGTAGTGATGGGGTTTTGCCATGTTGCCTAGGCTGGTCTCAAACTCCCATGCTCAAGCAATCTGCCCGCCTTGGCCTCCCAGAGTGCTGGGATTACAGACGTGAGCCACTGCGCCCAGCCTAACATGCACCTTGAACTTGAATCTCTTACGATGCAGCACATTTACTGACTGCTTTCAGGCAGGCATGAGCACCTTTTGCGCCATTCCCTCCATTACCCTTTTTGAAGGATTCTTGTCATATATATAAAGCCTCTTAAAATACCATGTTGTTGTTGTTGTTGTTATTTTATATTCTCAATTTTAATTTTAATCACCTAAATCTTTGCACTTTAATCTTTCCTGAATTTGCATTCTTTTCTCTGGGACTCAGAGACCTCAACTTAGGAATTCTTTTCATGTGGGCCTGAGAAATTTTCTTACTTTTTTTTCACCTCCATTCTTGAAGGAACTTTTTACTGGTTATGGGATGCGAGGTTAGCAGTTACTCTCTTCTGCATCTTCCCACTCCATTGTCTTCTGAATCTCGTGATTTATGTAAAAACATGAGCTGTCTGTCCTCCCGTTGCTTCTGTGAAAATAATGCATGTTTCCCTTTGGTTGTTTTTCGACATTCTCTTCATCGCTGTTTCTCAGCAATCTTTCCATGCTTTGCTTGGAGTGGGCTTACCCTGTTCCCTGAATCTGTAGCCTGATGTCTTTGTGTCAATTTTGGGATGTTCTTGGCATTATCTCAATAAAATATTTCTACTGACCTGCTCTCACTCTTCTCTCGCTGGAGTGCAGTTGTTCCTGTATTAGACCTTTGCATCATGTTCTAGGTATTTTTATCCTAGGAATGAACATGTGCCATGAGACCTAGAGGCAGCACTGAGTTTAGATCCCGTGAAGGAAGAGGTGTGCTACTTGATGACTTCACTTCCTGTTTCTGACTCTTTCTTCTTCTCCACCTGGTTAGAATGTGGGATTCAGGTGTGTAGGTTGGAATGTTGGATGTGTATGAGACGTTGTAGGGCCCTGAGCCGCATACCAGCGTCAGTAAAGCACAGACTGCTGAGCAATTAGGTGGCAAGCCTCAGCGAGGGAGGGCACTGCTACTGGGTCTGGAATAGGCCGTGTATGTTCAGAGTCGTGAGGGGGACAGCTTGCCGCACTCCTCTGTGCTTCAGTTCTGTGCCCTGGCACATGGGGATAATTATAGTATACAGCTCAGAAAATGCAGAGGATTAAATGAAATAGCAACATAAAGCACTTAGACTCCTAGCTCGCCCACAGTAGCACTCAATAAGATGACTTGTTCTTGATGTTGTTACTCTTGTGTTTGCCCTGTCCCGCTCATTCCCGAACCAGTCAGCTCTGACCTCCTGAGGGGCAGGAATAGCGGCAGCATGGAGGCGTGCACCCTGTTGAACGTAGGTTTGAATGGATTTGAACTGTGCAGGTCCACTTAGAGATTTATTTTTTTTGATAAAGATATTGGAAGTACTTTTGAGACTTGTGAATGTTTCAAGAAGACTCTAAGACAAACTGCATAGCCTGGAAATATCAAAAAAAATGAGAAACAGATGTCATGAAGGCATAAAATACATGCATATGTTGATACTAGTCCGCATTATTTACTGCCGCAAAATACATATAAATCTATTACGAAAAGTTGAAAGTATCAAAACTGAATGCAAACAAACACAGACTTTACATGGCACCGTTTGTAGTCAGGAGATACAAACCAACGTAAAGTTGCAGGGTTAACTCAGAACTGCATAAAATTAATTACAGTCCCTGCTGTGTTACCATGATAATTTTGTAGCTACCTCCTGTTGCTATTACAGTGAACTTAGATGTCGCAGGTGTTCATTTAAAAACCCACCTTGTGTTGCTGATTACCTCACCGTGAGCAGGTCTTCTCTCCGGTAAATTGCATGTTGTAGTGAAAAGCGGGCTCATGTTTCTGGAGTATTTTTCATTATGTGGAGTGCAATGCAGGAACTTTAAAGAACACCATGGGATCCATAAGAAGTGCCACTAGGGAAGCCGGAAGTGCTCCCAAGAACAGGGAAAGATCATGATATTATAAGAGAAACTTAAATTGCTTGATAAGTACCAGAGATTGAATGGTTGCCTTCCACATCAAACAGATAGTTCATTGTGTAAACACACAGCCTAAACTTACAGAATCAATAAATGCAGTACAATCCCATAATTGTATTTTCTCTTATGATTGTCTTAACATTTTCTTTTCTCTAGCTTCAATGGAATACATATAACGTACAAAATATGTGTTAATTGACTGTTTATGTTATCAGTAAGGCTGATCAGCAGTAGGCTACTAGTAGGTAAGTTTCGTGGGAGTCAAGAGCTGTACTCGGATTTTTTATTTCAAGGGGCGTCATTCCCCCCTAACCCCTGCATTAATCAGGGTCAGCGGCACTCAGATTCCTGGGCTGGTTCAGGGCATCGCTCCCTGTTCTGCACTCAGCGTTGCCCTTTCCTGCCGTGGCATTTGTCAAGTGCCAGGCCTCGGGGCTCCTGGGCCGGTGACTGACTGTGGCTTCTCCCCTCCAGTATGGAATGCTCCTTTACCAGAACTACCGAATCCCTCAGCAGAGGAAGGCTTTGCTGTCCCCGTTCTCAACGCCAGTGGTAAGTAAAGCTAGGACCTTCAGAAGTCTAGTGACTTTTCCGCTGCTACATCACATGTGTTAAGGATACCTCATTTTACACGAGGTGGGCACGAGAAGCTCCGGAGAGTGTCTGCGCATTTCAGGGAAGCCACTGCGTGGCACAGTGATGTGGGTTTTGTAGTCTCGGCAGTGGAACTGCAAGGAGCACATCCCTCTGCCATCCTTCTCCCATCCCTGCGTCTTCCCTCAGGGTTGTGTAAGGAGGTGGCTCTCTTTAAGTGCTCAAAAATGGCAGCAACAACTTTTGGTCCTTGTGGGGCCCTGCCTTTCCTACCTTTGGCTTTTGTTCCTTAAGCCTTGGGACCCATGGGAGCTGCTGCCTATTACGCTGCAGTCGTAAAACTTTAGAGATTGTCATCATTCCTCTTATGTTCTGGGCACTCTGCTTCTCAGAGGGGCAGAAGCACTTCATCTTCTCAAAATACAGTCCTGAGGGTCCTTTAGTGTCTGCTCTGTGAGATGCCCAGTGGTGCCGCAGAAAGAGTCCACGAGTTTCCCTGAACCCCCATCCCCAGGGGAATGACTCTTTGGGGAGGCCTAGGCTCACCCCAGCTGTTGGCTGTTTGTTTCTTTGCTGTGTTGGAGTAAAGGTCAGGAGCCAGTGAAGGACCACACAGTCCAATCCTGGGCGTGCCAGGGCCCCACCAGCAGCCTTTAATACTCAGTGAGGACTAGAATGTATCTCATTCTTCTTAAGAAAAACCAAAGAGGTCTCTGAATTTTCAGCCTGAACCAGTGAATTTCCCACCTGAAACTTGGGGAGATGAGGGGTGGAAAGTGGGCATTCCCTGCTTTCCTTTCCTGACTGTCTTGATGACTGTCAGAAATTAAGCCAAGACTCCGCTCTGCCTTAATTTCCTATGTTTAAAGAACCCGTGGCCTTTCCTTTCCAGCGCAGTGTCTCCGAGAACTCCCTTGTGGCAATGGATTTTTCTGGGCAAACAGGACGCGTGATAGAGAATCCGGCAGAGGCCCAGAGTGCTGCCCTGGAGGAGGGCCACGCCTGGAGGGTAAAGTCCCAGCCCTGGCCAACCTGGAGGGGTGCCCTCGAGGTGGTAGCCTCACCATGTGGTCTTCTCTTCTCCCAGAGGAATGGCTCTGTGTGGGTTGGCAAGAGGGGTGGCATGTTGGGTGGAGGGCCTCTATGAGTTTTCAACTGCAGGAAGCAGTCGGCCCTTCTAGGCCCCTTCTGCGTTCCCAGCACCCAGCCTTCCCCCACTGCTCCCTTGTCCTGTGGGCTTTTGTGAAAGGGACAGGAGAGGACTAGAGCCCCCTGCCCACCCTGGCTCCTGTGCAGAGCTGTTCTGTTGATGAATTGGCAGTGGCTGTCTGTAGGGTGCACAGACCCTGGGCTTGAGTGGGGCCAGTAGGCATTCACATCGAGGTCTACTGTTAACAGCCTGGAGGCCTTAGGCTGCAACCTCACCTCTGAGGCTCAGGTTCTTAATCTCCAGATGGGAAGACTATCAGCTTCCAAGCTCCTGAGACTTAAAGGCCATGTGCAAAACAGGAGCCTGGAGTCTGGCATTTTCTGTAATATTCAGCATCAGGGGTTGGGAAAAAGTAGGAAGTCCCAAGCATGGGGAGTCAAGAGCCCAGTGTTTTGAGAACTGCATGAATTTAATAGAAAGGCTCGGTCGGGAGTGGTGGCTTATGCCTGTAATCCGAGCACTTTGGGAGGCCAAGATAGGTGGATCACGAGGTCAGGAGTTCGAGACCAGCCTAGCCAATATAGTAAAATCCCGTCTCTACTAAAAATACAAAAATTAGCTGGGCGTGGTAGTGTGCGCCTGTAGTCCCAGCTACTCAGGAGGCTGAGGCAGAAAAATCACTTGAACCCAAGAGGTGGAGGTTGCAGTGAGCTGAGATCATGCCATTGCACTCCAGCCTGGGCAATAGAATGAGCCTTCTTCATGTGTTTCTCCTGAGATTTACCAGGATATTCATGGCATTTTCATCATATGCCTTTAGTGTGAGAAATAAGCATCTCTACTTTGATACTGGGGCAGCCAGCGATATCTCAGGGTGTTCTTAACAACTGAGAACCGTAAGCTCTTTGTTCCCAGGGGTCAGCGGGGGCTTCAGATGGGGCCAGGGCCCTTGTGAGCCCAGTCAGGTACCCTGCCTAGTGCCTTGCCCTGAGCTTGGACGTATTGGGTGACTTGGTATGTCTGTCTGCTGTCCTTGGTGCTAATATGGAATTTCTTTTGCAGAAGCGAAGCACACGGATGAACATCCTAGGTAGCCAAAGTCCCCTCCACCCTTCTACCCTAAGTACAGGTAAACAGGGCACATTGCCTGACGTTTTTGTCCATAAAGGAAATCAAACAGCACCCCACTCCACTCCCCCTGAGCCTTATGAATTTGCCTGTGCGCAGCGTGTACCACACACGCTGTAGCTGGGGGAGTCGGGGGCTCTGCATTGATCAGAGTTGGTTGTACTGTCAGGGAAGCCGTGCTGCCGAGGCATCGCCATCCACCCTGTCCTTGTCTCTTCCCTCCACAGTGATTCACAGGACACAGCACTGGTTTCACGGGAGGATCTCCAGGGAGGAATCCCACAGGATCATTAAACAGCAAGGGCTCGTGGATGGGTAAGGAACCACCACTGATAAGAGATGTCATCTGCTGAGATTTTATTGTGCTGGGGATCTGTTTTCTTTAATTCCTCAGACGTCCTTGCTGGGTAGGCAGCAGTTTTGTCCTGATTTTAAAGAGGAGAAAAGGTAGGCCCAGAGGTATACGTGTTATGCAGAGCTTGCCCAGCTAGTAAGGGGCAGAAAGGGATCTCATCCGCATCTGCGTGGACTGTAACAGTAATTATCCTTCACCTCTAGATGAAATCTGAACAGGCGGAGAACACAAGTTAGTTGTTTTGCCTTCATAACATAGTGGGCAAATGGGGAAAAAAAATGCTTTTGCCTACACTTTTTGATTTATGCACTATATGAGGTTGGTTTGCACAACAAATAGCCCCAAACCTTAGTGACTTAACACAACAAAAGTAAATCACATGTCATGATTGTGGCTGGTTGAGTGGCCTTTCTCACCTGGGCCAGCTTGGCTGGGTCTAGACAGTCCAGGATAGGTTCCCTCGTGTCTAGTTGATTCTGTGGGCTATTGCGGTGGTGACCAGTGGCTGGGCGTGTGTCTGCAGCAGGTTACTTGAGGCTCCCAGGTGTAGCAAGAGAGGTTAGACCCCACTACACATGCACAAGACTTCTCAAGATTCTCTTAGCATCACATTTGCAACCGTCCCATCGACCAAAGCAAATCCCAAGGCCACACTTGAATGACCCTGGGAAGGAGCTAGCCACAGTGTGTAGTCAGGGACAGGGACATGGGATACAGTTACCACAGAAGGCCAACACTGCGAAGCCAGCAGAGTCCTCCAGAAAGAGACCCAGTCTGGTCCTCCTCCCTGAGGAAGTAGTTTTATGCCTTGTGTGAGCTGTCCCATACAGGGTCTGAATGCTCAAAACACAGGCTCCTGGAGGCTGCTAAACTCAAAGAGTCATTCTTGTTTCCTTGGTTTTACAAAAAGTTTTATTATAGAAATTTTCAAATTTACGTAAGCGTATAACGAACCCCCCACTAAACATCGTGCAGCTCCGACAGTTTGCTAACTTACTTCATCTCTTCCCTTTCCCGCATTCTCCCTCCTCCTTCTCGTCTTCATGTCTCTTTTTCTTTTTTTTCTCCTCCTCTTTCTCCTCCTCTTCTATTTTAAAGGAAGTCTCAGATACTCTAAATTTTATGAGTAAATATATCTCAGTGCCTGTCTCTAAAAAAATAAGGACCCTTTTGTTTTGATATAATTGCAGTATTATTACGCTTAATAAAAATTTCTTATCTTCTAAAAAGCTAATCCATGTTCAAATTTCCCCAGTTGTCACCAAAAAACTTCCTTTAAATTAAATTTAGCTTATTTAAGGCAGGACCCACAAATGGCATTTGGATGCTGTACCATGTCACCTCTGTCTCCTTGGATATAGAATAGTCTTTCTCAACACTCCCTTTTTCTTTCTTTTTTTTTTAATATGTTTTGTTAAAGAAGCGGGTCATTTGCTAAAAGCATGTGTGTGGTTTATTTTAATAAGTTCCTCTGTCTCCCTGGTTCCTGGGGAGTGGTGGTCATGGTGTGATCAGATGCGTTTCTCCTGCCTGGTGTCCACAGGGTGGGTACTGGGAGCTCTGCTGCCTGGAGCAGAGGAAGCCTGAAGCCTGGCTCTGTTCAGTGGTGTCGGGTGAGCAGGGGCTCCAGTGCAGCAAGCGGGAGCCTCCACTGAGGCTGATGTCCCCACCCACTGCGTGGTTTTAGCAGCCGTTGGTGAACCTGCCCAGGTTCAATATTGCATTAGGGGTTCCAAAATCATCATTTTCTAATTCCTTCCTTTATGAGCTGGAGTCCTTCCCTTCATCAGACATTTCCTGGAAAAAGTAGGTAAATGCCTGGATTTCCCCCTGTCAGTTTTTAGAATAAAGAGTTTCTGCTCTCCCATCTCCCACTAGAGACAAACAAGGGTGTGTTTGTTGTTTGTTTGTTTGGGTTTCGTTTAAACTGTCACTATGAACTTAGATGTTTGTGTCTTGATTGATTTCAGTCAAAACCTCCTCTTCTGATGCTCACTTACCCCTCGTTGGCCAGCGGCTCCTTCAAGTTGCTTCCTGAGTTCTTTTGAGCCAACATTAGTGGTATTTGATTTAGGGGTGAAAAAGATGTATTAGACTCAAATGATGCATTTTCTCTTAGGGACCCTGATTCTTTCTAAAGGAAAATGATTAATTTAGAGACTACAATCTTTAGGCCTTTTTAGTGAACAGAGCTAGGACATGGGCTTTTTTAAAACAAAAAATAAATTTTGGGTTCACTTGATGATGTTAATTCAAATTTGAGATTACCGGATTTTTTACTTCTTTTTTTGTTTTTTTTTCCTCCGATGATCTCTGTTAATGGCATCAACTTATTACTTGTTATTTTATCAATACATAATGTAAAATGTATACATGTAGTATCTGGAAAATATTAATGCTGATATTAATTTAGTAAGACTACTAAATTGTGATTTCTTTGCAGTCCTTTTAATCCTTAAGGATTAATCTGGGCAGGTTACCTTAAAATACCTTGCCCAAAGTCACTTAAAGTAATTCTCTGTGGTTCTGCCACCAAAGTGCTGGGTACATCAGGTTTGTTTGTCTCAGTTTCTCTTTAGTGTTTGTGAGTGGATCTGATTTATTTTCTCTTTGGTTGAATGCTGCTTTATAAATTGTGTAAGACATTTTCATGGTTCCAAAATCAGATCTATGAAGTAAGGCACAAGCCCTGTCCACACAACTCTGCCTCCCAACCCCTGTAACAGATAAATAGCTTTTATCCGTGTTTGCTTATCCTTCTATCATTTCGTTTTACAAACATGAACAAACGGAATTTGCGGGAACTGCAGTACACGGTTCCCGAAGCCTCTGCGTCTCACGCAGCGCGTGGAGATGGCCCGCATTTATTTCCCAGTCTCGGGTTTTCTTTTATGTACATGGAACATCTCTTTTTAAAATGTCCCCTATTGAGGGATGTTTACCCTGTTTCCAGGTGAATGTTATAAGACAAAGTGCTGCATTATTTTGTCATTGTGCCGTGTATCTTTGCTGTGAGTCCTGAGAAGCGAGGCTGTGAGGTAGAAGGGCAGGGCCTATGTCATGTTGTGAAGTGTCACCAGAGTGCGTCAGCAGGCTCACCTCCGCCATCTGAGTCATGCTGTCATGAAGGAGGCCGACCCTCGTTTCATGTACGGAAGGACTTCTTTATCTTTTGACAGTTCTGCACTGTTTACATTTTGGTGCATTTTCTGATAAATGAAGTTGCAAACACTTTTGTTTTTCCCACTCCCAAATCATAAAGGGGTGCATTCATGTCGCCTTCCAGTACGTGGACTCTTTTCCTCCTTTCTCCCTTCCTTCCTTCCGCCCCTCTTTCCTTCCTTCCTGCCCTCTCCATTCTCCCTTTCTTTCTTTTGTCCTTGTTTGTTCAGTTTTGGTCCTGGTTTGGTTTTGTTTAGATACCAGATGTGCTCAGGTTTATTTATTCCCACTGCTGGGTAAAGAATGGGTCTGATTTTGTTTCCCATGTGGCTTTACAATTGCTCCAAAACTCCTTACTTGAGATGTCATCGTTACCACAGGGCAGCTTCTCTTAAAGCATTAGAAATGACTCCTCCTCTGACTATAAAAACGTGTTTCTCCTCTAAAGTTTCTGGCATTCCTAAGGAGAAAACAGGCTAACACTGAAATTTCTCTTTCTGTGACATTTTTGAGTTAGGGATGTCTGTGTGTTCTGGGCTTCTAATACAGCATATACGTGCTTATACCCCTGAACCTCATCAGAAGCAGGCCCAGAATGTTTTAGGGGTACCTCTGTTACCCTTGCTGTCTGTGGGAGGTGATTTGGGTTCACTTGCCAGGCAGCGTCACTCTGCTGGAGAAGTGGCACTGCCACAGGAGGCTTTATTAGGTGCCGTGGCCACCAAGTGTCCTCCCCAAGGCCAGGGCAGTGAGGACACCCCTCACCCCCAGACACAGATGTGTCTGAACCTCAGGGAGATGGGCATGGCAGTTGTGCATTCAAAGAAGCTTCCCGAGTGATTCTGGGGTAAGGCCCACTCTGGATTGAAAGCACTACCTTGGGGTGGGGTAGATTGCAGGTCAGCACTGCTGGGCCATGGGAATTGTGTGTCAGTGTTTTGCTTCCCCCAGCCATGTTTGTCTTTTATCTTTTCTTGGATCAGAATCCCAGTTGGCGAGGCTTCCGTCTTTCCAGACTTGGAAAGCGATAGAAGCATCACCTCTGTTACCTTCTGTTCCCCAAATCAGCCCTGCTAGTGCCACCAGCCTTATTCATCACCACGCGTTCCTCTCCCTCCTTCCTGGAGCCTTCCTTGTCTCTAAGGCTGTCATTTCCAACTCCTGCCTTAGGCTGCTGGAGCACTAACCACACACAGAAATACAGATAATGGGATTGATTCAGGCGTTAACACAGGGACAGCTCATCTTCCCCATAATTTTGGGGTGTAGGGAGGGAGGTGTATTTGTAAAACAAGGTAAATAGTCCATTTCTAATCTTTACCGATCCCTGCAGAGATGATGAAGGCAAGCCATTTTAAAGAGTCAAACAATAAAGAAAAGAAAACCACCTTGAAAAACAGTGCAAGATTCTGGGCAGATAATGTAAAAACAGCATTTTCCATAGCCTTAGTCTCAAATGGTATATGCAGTTAGAAAGAGACATCAGAGCCTTTCTGAAATCTCAGGATCCAGGCAGCTCCCTACCCTTGCCCGTGCAGCTGAGCGTGCGAGCATGTGTGGGCGCGCGCGTGTGCGTTCACTTGTGCTTTCCCAGCCCTGGACGGAATTTGTGGCCTGCTTCCTTCCTGTCTTGCCCCCCATGCCCATCCCAGAACTGCAGGAGAAGGATCTTTTTAAGGGCAAACCCAGGTCTTCTCTGCTAAACAATCCCACCTCACCCCTAGCACCATGCTAATCCCCCTCAGGGCATGTGGATGCTCCCCCTGCCATGCCCACACTCATGGTCCGGCCCCACTGGCCTTCCTGCCATGCCAGGCATCAATCCCTATGCCAGCTGCCTGTGTAGTCCCTTTGTCTGCACTTCATGCCCCTCCACATGTTGGAAGGAAAGCTCCTCAGCAAAATTTGAGTTCTTTGAAGCTTTCCCTTCTCCCAGCCACAGAAAGAGAGGTGCTATCCTCAGAACTCACATAGCACCCTTGTCAGAGGGATAGTTTCACTTTCGCCTGCTTTTACTGGTGAGCCAGGAACACTTCCGTGCCTGGCTGTGTGACCCTGGGGAAGGTGCTTAGCTTCTCCATGCCCCACTTCCTTGCTCATCATGAAATGAGGATAACAACATCACTGTAAAGCTAAATGAGTTAATCTGTGCACGAAACACTTTGCACAGTGCCTTGCTTGTAAGCGTGGTCTAGATTGTTACTCTGATTGCCACCGGGTCCTGTCACAAGGGGCTCTTCATTCGTTTATGATGGACTGGTAGCGCACCATCCCTAGCATCTACTCTTAATAAAGGCAAGAACTTACCTGGTTCTTGCCACTCTCCATCCTGGGCCATGTTTACAACTTCTGAGCCTGGTTAGTAGTCACTTAACATGCTTAGCACCTCGCTGGTTGTCTTTCTTATAACTGCCGTCCTCTTAGGAATCACTGGATCACGGCAGTTGGCTGATTGTGGTGACTGTTATTTCAGGCTACCTTGTATTGTGTACAGTTGTGCACAATGCTGTGTATACATCAGCCAGTCTTCTCAACGGTTCTGCAAGAGAGGCGTTATGCTCACCGGGCGCAATGGCCCACGCCTGGAATCCTAGCACTTTGGGAGGCCACGGTAGGCAGATCACAAGGTCAGGAGTTCAAGAACAGCCTGGCTAACATGGCGAAACCTTATCTTTACTAAAAATATAAAAATTAGCTGGGCATGATGGTGGGTGCCTGTAATCGCAGCTACTCACGAGGCTGAGGTGGGAGAATCACTTGAATCCAGGAGGCGGAGGTTGCAGTGAGCCAAGATCATGCCATTGCATTCCAGCCTGAGTGACAAGAGCCAAAACTCCATCTCAAAAAAAAAAAAAAAAAAAAAAAA